>NW_023493882.1:0-17500 GCF_013265735.2 Oncorhynchus mykiss | reverse complement strand
CCAGACCAACCTGTAGTTAAAGATCATTCTGATACAGCTGACACAGAGGAACAGCTGTTATTCAAATGTTATTTAACCTTTATTTAACTAGGCAAGTCAGTTAAGAACAAATTCGTATTTACAATTCAAGCCCATGATAAATCATAGAGAGCGGGAGGAAGGGAGGGAGGGAGGACAAAGATAAATTGATGGAGGAGAGATTGGTCAGGTGCAGGGAAGAAGGGACAGAGAGAAAGCAAGAGGGAGGGAGGGAGAGTGAAGGAGGGAAAGATGAAGAAAATGGGGAGAGAGGGCACACACCGAATGCATGCATGCACACACAATAGCACAGACACACACACACAGTGTGACAGATGGATGGCCCTAGCTCCCACCAGGTGGCTCTGAGCTGTATCTCTTCCCTCTTCTCTTTACAGTCCTCCGACCCACCTCTCATACATCAGGCCCCAGACAGCCCCTACAAAGGCAGGGGCCACAGCCGTGCTAATTCACAACCGTCCAGCATGGACCCTGTACAACCCCCAGACTGAGACAGAGAGAATGAGAGAGAGACCAGAGAGCGAAAGAGAGTGAGAAAGAGAGAGACCAGAGAGAGAGATATCAGAGAGAGACCAGAGGGACAGAAAGAGAGAGACCAGAGAGAGAGAGACCAGAGAGAGACCAGAGGGACAGAAGAGAGAGACCAGAGAGAGAGAGAGAGACCAGAGAGAGATCAGAGAGAGACCAGAGAGAGAGAGACCAGAGAGACAGAGACCAGAGAGAGACCAGAGGGACAGAAAGAGAGAGACCAGAGAGACCAGAGAGAGATCAGAGGGACAGAAAGAGAGAGACCAGAGAGAGAGAGAGACCAGAGAGAGACCAGAGGGACAGAAAGAGAGAGACCAGGGAGAGAGAGAGAGACCAGAGAGAGACCAGAGGGACAGAAAGAGAGAGACCAGAGAGAGAGAGAGACCAGAGAGAGAGACCAGAGAGAGACCAGAGGGACAGAAAGAGAGAGACCAGAGAGAGAGAGACCAGAGAGAGACCAGAGGGATGGAAAGAGAGAGACCAGAGAGACCAGAGAGACCAGAGAGAGACCAGAGGGACAGAAAGAGAGAGACCAGAGAGAGACCAGAGAGAGACAAAGAGAGAGAAAGAGAGAGACCAGAGAGAGAGAGACCAGAGAGAGACCAGAGGGACGGAAAGAGAGAGACCAGAGAGACCAGAGAGACCAGAGAGAGACCAGAGGGACAGAAAGAGAGAGACCAGAGAGAGACCAGAGAGAGACAAAGAGAGAGAAAGAGAGAGGACCAGAGAGAGAGAGACCAGAGAGAGACCAGAGGGACAGAAAGAGAGATACCAGAGAGACCAGAGAGAGACCAGAGGGACATAAAGAGATCGACCAGAGAGAGAGACCAGAGAGAGACCAGAGGGAAAGAAAGAGAGAGACCAGAGAGAGACCAGAAGGAGACCAGAGGGACCAGAAAGAGAGAGACCAGAGAGAGACCAGAGGGACAGAAAGAGAGAGACCAGAGAGACAGAAAGAGAGAGACCAGAGAGAGACCAGAGAGAGACCAGAGGGACAGAAAGAGAGAGACCAGAGAGAGACCAGAGGGACAGAAAGAGAGAGGACCATAGAGAGACCTAGAAGGACAGAAAGAGAGAGACCAGGGGGACAGAAAGAGAGAGACCAGAGAGCGACCAGAGAGACAAAAAGAGAGAGACCAGAGAGAGAGACCAGAGAGAGACCAGAGAGACAGAAAGAGAGAGACCAGAGAGACAGAAAGAGAGAGACCAGAGAGAGAGAGACCAGAGAGAGACCAGAGAGACAGAAAGAGAGAGACCAGAGAGGCAGAAAGAGAGAGACCAGAGAGAGAGAGACCAGAGAGAGACCAGAGAGACAGAAAGAGAGAGTGAGATAGAGAAAGATACACAGCACCACACCATGCGGTCTCCCTCCAGTCAAATCAATAAGTCTCATGAAAGTCATTTCAGTTAATAGGACATAGCCATCCATCTTCAGGTAGTGTTGTATTGACAACTGGCCAGGAGTGAGACTGTCGAGGGATAAATGGACAATGCTTACTGCTTGTTGTGCCTAAGGCCCCTTAGTTTGGATTCAGATCTACACAACTCTGGGCCATAGCCCTACCACTGAGTTTTAGCACATTCCCAGAGATGTAGTAATGAAATAATATGGGTAAACCCTGAACGAAGGTCAAGATGACAGGAGTAAAGTAACAGAAACTCTAATGTGAGTATTGCTAAGCTGGAGTAATAGTTGCTAACTTACAAAGCCATTCCGAAACTTAAAATGCATTTTGAGCTTTGATTGAAGAAAACCTGTGATATCATTACATTCAGAATTCTGAAAGCGCTTGGGTGAAATATCTCAAAACCTTTCGTTCTCTAAAGTTCTCTGGACTATTGCCTGGAGGTGACAAAACAAAATGCTAATGAAATTCTATTTTTGTCGTCTCCGTGTCGTTCCCTCTCAGTCCTCACATCTCACTCAAGTCAGATTCCTCTCAAACCATCTGTCAGTGAGCCACTGCTGCATTCATACACACACACTAAGGATAGAAAATGACAGGAGAGAAAGGTAAACAGAGAGAGATTTGGATGGATAAACAAACGGATTTAAGGAAACAGACAGATGGAGAAAGACAGACGAGTCCTTCTTCTGACAAGAATCACTTATGTCCAGGCTTGGACTACTTGATTCTGAACTGATTGATTCTTAAAGGGGAAGTACATTTCACATGTAGAAATGTCTCTCTCAAAATGTTTTTTTGAGCAACATAAGCACTTAACTGATATACTCATTTTGCACCATTTAATATTCATTATGGCCACGCAGAAAATGAAGGTAGTCCCTTCAGGTAGTCCCTTCCTGGTTCAGTCAGTTTGGTGCCTAATGAATACGACCCAGGAGTGCAGTATATATCCCAAGATTTGTGAAGTTAACTTACCCTCTTAGTATCTTCCCAGTCTGTTGGGCAACTCCTCCAGGTAAGACTTTAGCTACGTAGGCTCCGATGTGTCCGTTGGTCCCTGGAACCTCTTTACCTCCCACCACTCTGATACCCAATCCATTCCCTGGAAATTAAGAGGTAGAAACCCCCAAATGAGTGAGAAGCATGAACACACACAACTATACCCATGCACGTACAGTGGTCAGACACCCATTAAGAGTATGCATGCACAGGAATATGTATCCAGTGTAGAATGTAGACATACACATTTATGTACACGCACGCACTCACACACATGCATACTGTACATACACACACACAGACACGCACACACGCAGACACGCAGACACACACACACACACACCACACACACACACACACACACACACACGGACACACACACACAGACACGCACACACACGCAGACACACAGTCGTTTAGAGATCAGTTCATTTAAGCTAAAGAGTAAATACATGCTTATCACACTGACACAGTCACCCAATCCCACAGACAAATGGTTCATTTTTAGCACTTCTCCACATTAACAAGCACCTTCTTTGTGGCCTGCTGACTAATTGCAAAAAGCTAATCCTGTGTGTCAATGATACGCCATTTTGAGCCAGGATGGATGACTGATGAGACTGGAGATGTGCCAAATCAACAGAGGATCCACGAAATGTCTACCCCATTTTGGGTCAAGACCAACATTAAGACCTGTCACTGCGTGAAGACAGCTGTGTTTATGACAGATTGTGTCCATGTGCAAGGTAAACTGTGTTTCCCTTACCTGACACGCTGCGGTCCTTGGGATCCCTCTGCAGTTTGACTCTGGTGTGAGGAAAGGGGTAGTAAACACCCTTCCCCTGAGAGACACATACAGGAAACTACATAAGTGTTTTGTAGGCTATTACACCTCAACAGATAGCTGCAGTTACTGATACAAATGCATGCAATTATGTAGTCATGGATATATATGTAATTAGTTTGGGTTATTTATGCAAGAAAGAATAAACAGTAAAGCATTGTTTTAAAAGTCTGTGTGCATATGGGCATTTCTCAACTTTATGACTTTGTGCCGTGTGTGGGTTGGTGCTTGGGTGTCACCTGTCTCCTGTCCGGCCCTTGTCCGTTCTCTGGTCGTCCCTCGCGGGGTTTGTCAAACCAGTCCGTTTCCTCTCGCCGTAGGTGGTAGGCTTCAGAGACAAATAGGCCATGATCATTAACCCTGTCAATCAGTCCCTTCTAACCTATCAGTGGGGACAAGCTTTCTGATTGGTTGGAAGAGGATTGCATGCTGGAGAGGGGACGGGCAGTTGAAACAGGAAGGAAGAGAAAGAGGCCTCCAAGAAAGGTACAAATTTAGGGAATTTCAAGATATAAATGACAAGCAGCTAAATGATAATACTATTCTGATGAAATATTTAACGCCAGGGATAACTTTAACTTATCTTATGGTAGATGTCATTTATTGCCATTAATGTTTGGCATGTTTTTCACAATAACATGCCAACCTGACCAATGCTCTTTTTAGTTAATATGGCACAGTATAGGGTTAGTCCGTTTTCTTTCCATAGTTTATAACAACTGGCACCAGTTACTGTACAGTATGTAACCATGGTAACAGTCTGACGTTTAGACTGGTGTAGCTCACTTTTAGAGTGCTGGTAAATGTGAAAATAAATGTACGGTCCTGTATCTTTCGATCAGCATTGATAAACTGCAGGTTTGAATTTCCGATTGGTGTAAAGAAACCTCCATGACTCATCAATAAGGAACAAACGGTACACAGACGCCAGCTAACATCTACCAACATTGAGTCATATTGGAAATACATGTTGACGTCTGGAATGGTTAAGATGTTGGCTTATGGATGATTGACAGGTAGGGGGCAGGGCGGGGCAGGATAATAGAACACCCTAGAACTAATACTATACCGTTTGGGATATTCTCATGTGATTGCCGGGGATCATCTCTGTTCAGTGCCAGCATGGAGTCACTTAGGGCTGTAACCAAGGGAAATTGATAAACATGGATTCTGCGCTATATGACATCATGTAGGTCAAAGGGTCAAGTTCTACACACTTATTATGGGATAGGGATATTGGATCTAGGGGGTTTATTTCCTGTCATGACAAGACCTATTGGCACAGCGGTATATTTTTTTGTTCATTTGCATATGAAATCAATTAAACAGTGTTATGAAGGGAATTGATTTAAAGTAGACATGGTTGTCAGCAGAATAGAGATGGAGACATAACAGAGAGAGAAAAGAGAAAACTGTAATGCCTATATTTTGTTAGAGCATGCGTAAAAGACCCGAATAAAGAGTGACATCACAGAATCAGGAAGAGCTTTGTTCATGCTACAATAAACATTATATTCCCCATGCAAACGTGTACAACAAAGGTATGACACCCATGCACGTATTCAGACAAACACATGCAAATTAAATGTATTTATTATAGATTAACAGAACATGCATTAACATAACATGCATTGGAAAACCCTTAGAGATGGACATGCAAGAAAGTGAGAAAGAATTCTAGAAAAGAGAGAAAGGATCCTTCCCATATCATCTAGAAATTGTCAAGTGTATTTCATCCAAATAAGAAATACTGCACTGATGCAATGATAATACTGTATGTACCTAACTACCACAACAAAATACATTTAAACCTTCCAATAGATCTGTAATAGGCCTGTCATAGTCTAAATATATCATGTATCATGTAACATAACGTGCAGTGTTCACACAGATACACATTCCTATGAATGTCTTCACCTGAACTACTGAATTTGAAATAAACATCAAATATCTGAAGAACAAAGTAATAAACACATTCCATAACATTTTCTAGCCAGAGGCACTTTTTCAATTGATCACTTCAGAGAAAGCGAGGCTCTTTTCCCATTTCCCTGCACAATCTGACCTGAGCTTTCAAGTAGAGGGATTATTCTACTCCCAACACCTGGGCATTAGATAAACAAGCAAGTTGTGAAATACTACGGAAGTCCTCTAGGACTTAAAGTACAAAACCATATTTTCAAGTATGTCAGTTATAGAGCAGAAATGACAACATTTAGCAAACAAAACTGCTGATCAGTTTCAGAGACAGAATGATTTTGGAGGAAGGATACCTTCTGCATATCTATAAGTGATAGAATATTTTAGAGTAACATTCATAGAGATTAAATAGAAAATATATATAAAGATTCCAACGAAGACACAATCGCATGCATTTAGAGATCAGAAGAGACCCAAATGAGGGATTAAACACCAAAGGACATCAACATAGACACATACAAAATACAGTAATTACATTCAGTAAAGTCAACTTGTCCCTTGTATTGAGACTAATACATCAAATCAAAGGAAGAGGGAATGAATACATTCAGAAAAGACAATAGATGAAGAAACCAGTAAAGACACAGATAAGACATAAAGAAAGTCAAAGGTCATGGGTGGTGCAGGTGGGTGGTTCATTGGGTGGCATATTGGATAGTATATTGAGTCAGTTTGAAATTGAAAGAAAACAGTTCTGAATTGATGCCATTGTTGTTTACCTTCGCCGTCCGACATGGTGCCCTGGAGGTCGTCCATCAAGACGTAGCCTCGACCCCTCGTTGGCTCTTCCCTCAGGTGCTGCTGCTGCTGGGAGTCCTGCAGGGAGAGGCACGAACCAAACTGGTCCCGTGAGTCGGCCGAGATGGGCGGCAGGGGCCCCGCTGACGCCCGCGCCATGCCCATAGGCTGGCCCACAGGACTCAACGGGCTCTCCTCCTCAGAGTTCTGCGCCAAGATGGGGATGCGCCCCCGGCCGCCCTGCACGATGGGCAGGCTGGTGGGCTTGGCACGCCCTGATGGCATCTGGTAGCTGTCTGAGGCCGCCTCGCCGTCCCCCTTGAGCCTCAAAGAGGAACTGGATGGGTCCCGTTTGAGTGAGAGATCCAGGCCATAGACAGAGTTGGGCCTAGAAGAGGGCCGTGACCGGCTGCCACTGGGGTAGGAAGTCGAGTCCAAGGCCAGGCTCTGGCCGAAGTTGAGCGAGCCAGCCAGGTTGGCACCCAACGTGGAGCCCAGGTACTTCTGCTGCTCTGCAATGTTCTTGCGTAGTCCAAAGGTGATCTCGTCCTGAAGGAGCCGGCTGGATCTGGGAGAGGCGCTAACGTTACTGGACCCTAAATAGCTGGTATAGTCTGTCTCCAGACTCCTGCCGTCTTGCATCGAGGAGTACTTGGAGACTTTGGGGTCGGTCAGCGGGGCTTTGTGCTTCTGGTACAGCATGGATGCCGGGAGCTGCTTGGCTGCCTGCTTCTCTAGGGTCAGCCGGCTGATGCTGTATTTCTCTGTCTTGGGGTAGTGTCTTTGGGAGTAACTCTGGGAGGAGGAGACACCCGAGCTGGGGGTGCCGTAGTAGTTGTGGGAGAGACCCGTCAGCGGGTCCAGGCTCTCTGTTCCCCCTGTGCTCCTCCGGAACTCCTGTTTCAGCTGCTGCTTGAGGAGCTTCAGCTCGTAGGGGTCGTCCATGGAGTCTTCATCGTCTGGGGTCTTTCCATACCCGGAGTGGAGCCTGGAGCTGGAGCCCAGGTAGTCGGTGGAGGTCAAGTCGGCTGCACTTCTTCGCAACAGCCTTTCTGCCTTAGCCAGCTCCTTCTCGGCCTGGGCGTAGCTGGATGAAGCCAGACTCGTGGAGCTCTTGGCCAGCTCTGCCGCATCTTCTAGGAGGACGTAGCTTCGTGGAGTGTGGTGGTGGTGCTCCACGTCTCCATAGAAGGAGTCGGCCGACACGTTGGACATGGGGCTGCCAGCCATACTGCCCCCCACCTCCAGGGCCCGGAGGTCCAAGTGGTTACCGTACTTGTCGTACCTGACCCCTCCCATGTAGGCAGAGGACACGGGGTCGGGCTGTCGGCTGATGATTTCGTACTTTGACGACGCGTCCAACTCTTGGATCAGGGCCGCCTGCCTGGCTGCCTTCTGCTGGAGAAGGAGCATCTGGTGGTAGCTCTGCTGCTGGGAGCTAGACAGGGATGGGACTGAGGAATAGATGGACTGAGACTGGTAGGACTGGGGAGATTGGTAGAGTGACTGCTGCTGGTACAGCGTCTGGCTCAGTGGGTACTGGTACTGGGAGTACGTGCCGTACTGGGCCTCGTGTGTGGTCTGTGGTGGCACAAAATCATCCAGCTCTGACTGGGGTGCCGTCCTGGGGCGCTCCAGCCCGTGACTTCCCATCTCATCATCTTCTCCACTGCCACGGCCGCTCCGTGTCTCCCGGATGTTGCTGACCTCGCTGTCTGACATGTAGTCACGATCCTCGGCCACGCTCTGCAGGTAGGCCCGCTCCCTCTTCTCCCTCTCCTTGAGGAGGGCGTCTTTCCTGCGGTTGATGCCCATCTCCAGGTAGCGTAGCTTGGCGTCGATCTCCTTCTCTTCTTCGTCCAGCTCCGCCTGCTTGTGGCGGAGCTTGGACGACTCACGCTCCACCATGTCCAGCTCTCGGTCGATATCCTGCAGGATCTTGGCCCTCGCCATGTTGGTGTTGCGGCACATGCGACGGCGGGCCGAACCAGTGCTGTAGGCCGTCTGGCCAGCGGCTGTTGCCTCCTCCTCCGAGGGCGGGTTGGGCAGGGTCCTCTTCACCTTCTTGCCGGTGCCAGTTGGGGTGCTGCCCGACGAGCTTTTGCCCTGCCGGAGAAAACCAAAACAAACAAATAGTTATTAAAATGAGAATAAATTGCTTCTTTAATTATTTATACTCAAACGTCACATTGTGATTTCACACTGAATGGGTACAGCATCTGAATGATGACTTTCTCCAAACCTTTACTACATGTACTAAATTAACCGGAAAGAAGTGTTAAATCTTTCATGATTTCAATTATCTGATTAAATGAATGGATGACTAAAATAGAAGAGGATCTCTATCCCGGTGTCTCTGTGTCCTGATTACAATCAGGCACGGACAAGAATCTGGTGTGCTCAGAGTGAGGGAAAGCTTATTGAGAAACACAGCATATTGACTGCTGGTGAGTTTCACAGGATGATACTGTATGTGCTCCTGGCCATAAATGTTACTCACTACCTTAAGAGCAGCCTCAAAATATGTCATTTATTCACATTAAACGCCTATGGATCTGTGGCATATCATTACTTTCCTTCAAGCTCAGCTGTTTGTCCACCCCTTGTATGTACAGTATGAGGAGCTCAGTGGTGTATCACTCAGGCAGAAAACTGATTTATATACCCCGGGAGAGGGCCAGAGGTAAAATGAGAGGCTTGATTAAGTATGTATAATGCTTGGCTGGTATACCATACAGTGCCTTCGGAAAGTTTTCAGACCTTTTAACTTTTTCCACATTTTGTTATGTTACAGCCTTATTCTGAAATGGATTAAATAAATAAAATCCTCAGCAATCTGCACAATATAGATATAAAACATATATACAGTACCAGGCAAACGTTTGGACACACCTATTCATTCAAGGGTTTTTCTTTATTTTTACTATTTTTTACATTGTAGAATAATAGTGGAGACATCAAAACTATGAAATAACACATATGGACTCATGTAGTAAACCAAAAAGTGTTAAACAAATCTAAATATATATTATATTTGAGATTCTTCAAAATAGCCACCTTTTGCCTTGATGACAGCTTCCTAGAGCTGGTAGCCCGGCCAAACTGAGTAATCGGGGGAGAAGGGAGATGACCAAGAACCCGATGGTCACTCTGAAAGAGCTCTAGAGTCCCTCTGTGGAGATAGGAGAACCTTCCAGAAGGTCAACCATCTCTGCAGCACTCCACCAATCAGGCCTTTATGGTAGAGTGGCCAGACGGAAGCAACCCCTCAGTAAAAGGCACATGGCAGTTTGCCAAAAGACACCTAAAGACTCTCAGATCGTGAGAAAAAATATTTTCTGATCTGATAAAACCAAGATTGAATGCCAAGGGTCACGTCTAGAGGAATCCTGGCACCATCCCTACGGTAAAACATGGTGGTGGTAGCATCATGTTGTGGGGATGTTTTTCAGCGGCAGGGACTGGGAGACTAGTCAAGATTGAGGCAAAGATGAACAGAGAAAAGTACAGAGAGATCCTTGATGAAAACCTGCTCCTGAGCACTCAGGACCTCAGACTGGGGCATAGGTTCACCTTCCAATAGGACATCGCCCCTAAGCACACAGCCAATACAACGCAGGAGTGGCTTTGGGACAAGTCTCTGAATGCCCTTGAGTGGCCCAGCCAGAGCCCAGACCTGAACCCGATTGAACATCTCTGGAGAGACCTGAAAATAGCTGTGCAGCGACACTCCCCATCCAACCTGACAGAGTTTGAGAGGATCTGCAGAGAAGAATGGGATTAACTACCCAAATGCAGGTGTGTCAAGCTTGTAGCGTCATATCCAAGAGGACTTGAGGCTGTAATCGCTGCCAAAGGTGCTTCAACAAAGTATTGAGTAAATGGTCTGAATACTTACGGAAATGTGATATTTCCGTTTTTTATTGTAATACATTTTTATTATAAAAAAACTGTTTTTGCTTTGTCGTTATGGGGTATTGTGTGTGGATTGATGGGGGATATATTTAAAAAAAATCAATTTTAGAATAAGGCTGTTACGTAACAAAATTTGGAAAAAGTCAAGGGGTCTGAATACTTTCCAAAGGCACTGTCTCTGGATACCGCCCAACTCTAGTATTTATAACCTACTGTAACTACTGTAAGTATATATCTTAACTTAATCATCTTTCAGTACATTTTGACTATGTCTGCAACCGGTCCCATGGAAACAAGTTGAATGAAAAAAAAATGATATGCTTTAATACAACTAGTAGATACTAAAGGAATAGCTGTAACCTTTGGACCAAGTCATTTGCAGTACCTGAAATATACCCTGATCTAGTTAGTCTGGTTGGAAAGAAAGAATGTGGGATATCTACCAAGGATGCTACCAGTCCCAAATCACATTGAAGAGGCACTGTGCAATGACTCAATGTATGAAATGTGAAAAATGGAAACTCTTCTAGAAAATTGCCTCCAGTCTTGCGGGCTTTGCCTTCAAACTAAAATGCCAATATAAATATATCAGCTTTAGTGCAGCAATGCCTTTGAAAGGGCATTCTATGAGAGGCTCATATGAATTTAGACAGCAAACTCGCCAAATGAATAGCAAGCTGGGGGCTACATTAGATGTGTATGAGAGAAACGGAACTGCAATAAGACATCATTTTCAGGGCAATAGTGGAGTAGTGTTATGACAAGAAGTGCAACCTGGAAATACATCCAAATCTGGTTTCAAAACAGAACAGAAATTCATCCAAATCTGGTTTCAAAACAGAACAGAAATGCAACCAAATCTGGTTTCAAAACAGAACATTATCCTGGATTATGCTCTACTTTGTTTGTCCAATGTCACAGTATATCATACTTCAAAAAACTCTAACTCTAGTTGTCTTAATATAAAATGACAAAATAAACCCAATTATCTATAAATAATAATATGCAAGAGTTAGCGCCCTTTGTACCGTTTCTCCCTGGGGTGAGAAAACTGACCTTTATACAAAGCCTGCGTGTCTAAGGGAGAGACTCTATGCCCATTTGAATAGAACACATCACAATTGCAAACAATGATTAAACCAGAACTCACGGAGGAACCTTCGCCATACTGGAAACTGGATGATGCCCTCTCCTCTCCAGTTGGACTCATGGGCTTGGGGTCGGACATGGATCTCTGCATGGCCTTAGGTCCCTTGGGGCTGCCGGTTGGAGAGACTTTGGTCGGATCAGTACTCCCTCTTATTCTCTGTGGGCTTGTATCACCCAGTGATTTCTCATAGGACACAAACTCAAGGGATTTGCTTGGGATATGCAGGGGGATATGGGGGAGTAGAGAACATTGGGGGATTTGGGCGGGGCCTGAAGTGAGGAGGGGTCAGCTCTGAGGTGGCCAGACTGTTCTATCTCCAAGGGCGTGGGCCGTCTCTTGTCTTCCCAATGTGGACTTTCCGAGTCGGAGAGCTCCATCCTGGTGTCCATTCTTACATTCCCTGCAGAGTCCGTCTGTATGGAGATCTCAGAGTGAGCCTGAATGGATATATCGGAAGTCTGTCCGCCTCTGTCCCCCCTTGACGTGCGGGGCCTGCTACGTCTGGCCCGAGCAGGCTCCCACTCCTCCTGGTCCTCATCGTCCGTCTGCACGCAGCTGTCTACGCTCTTCTTGGCCGTGCTTCTCTTCTTCCTCCCTGCCGTGTAGGCTTTATCGACAACACTGTCCTCGTCGTCCGTCTGACACCCACTATCCATGATTTTCCGGGCTAGCTCGGTGCCATCCGGCCCCAGGACTACTGCCTCCTGCTGGCCATGCCCCAGCAACACCTCCCCCGGGTACATCTTCCGGAACTTCTGCTCCTCCAGCTGTGCTCGGAGCTGCTCCTGGAGCCTCTGGATCTGCTCTAGCTGCTGCTGCTGCTGGGCATAGGTTTCCTTTTGCATCATGAGGTGGGCCTGGCGCTCATCCTCCTGCTGGCACAGGATGGCCTGCTTCATGGACTGCAGCTCCTCCAGCTCCTTCTGCACCAGCATCTGTTCCTGCTCACGGAAGCGCTGGATCTCCTGACGCTCCCACTCCAGTTCTTCAGCCAACCGCTGCTGTTTGAACTTCTCCATCTCCAGAATCTCACGCTGCATCTGGTACTGGCCCTCCCCTGGCACACAGGGCGAGGACAGGGCCTCCAGCGAGGCGGCGATAGCCTCCAGGGACGCGTCCGTGTACGAGTCCAGCCTTTCCAGGGCCAGGGTGACTGTTTTGGTGCTGAGGGCCACGGAGGTGGATATGCCATCTTTAGCAAGCTCCAGGTTGGGGGACATCCTCTTGATCATCTGCAGAGGTGGTGGAGATGAAGCTGTGGGACCGAGTCATGGGCTGGTTCTGGAGAGTGGACAGGGATGGCATGGTGTCGCTGGTGTGCATGCCCGCCGACAGGGAGTTGTAAGTGGTACTGAATATGGACCCAGGTTGTGTGGTGATGGCGTAGGTGGATGGGATTGGTACTGAGACTGAAGAGTACACCACCCCATTGGAGGATCTCAGGACACTGCTCGTGCCAAAGTGTGTCCCAACAGCTCCTTTGACTCTAGCTTGGGAATATGGGGGGATTATCATTCCTGAATATAACCCTGAGCCTTTGGTGGAGAAGTCCAGAGCTACACCTGTTGGGGAAAATAAATCTATTGAGTCCACAACAACAGGTAGCCTTAGTGGTGAAACATCAGACAGAAAGCCATGCTCCATCGAAAGCAATGCTCCATCGAAAGCCATGCTCCATCCAAATAAATAAAAAAGCAACAACAAAAATGGAAAAACCTCCAGTCTTGCTAGATCATGGATGATGTGGAGCCAAATCAAACAGCATGCAAGCACATGCATCGATGTACCAAAAAAAAAAGATCATAAAGGTAGAACGAAAAAATAAGGTAAAACAAAATGTCCATGCAAACAAGAAGTGAACGAAACAACAAAATGCACTAAAATGCCACAGGATCAGCCATGAATAAGCAGAGGCATCTCAAAGTGACATTTCAGCGAGAGGTCGGCGATGTCACTGCACAAACCTGCATCAGATGTCTTGGAGGATGTCAGGTCTACTGCACCCTCTGTGGTGCCATGGAAATTGTAACTGTTCTTGCTCTTATAGAGGAAAAGCCCGGCCTCAGCCAGATTGGTGTCGGACATGGAGGGTTTGATGCCACCGAAGCCCCTCATGTTGTAGGGTGAGCGGTCGTATTGGTAGTGGTCGTCTCGGTAACCGAAGCGGTCTTCGGGCAATGGAGTAGTGGGCTGCTGGGTGGTGCAGCTACCTGTAAATGGCAGCTTGTAGACAACATCACAGCAGACAGCTCTTCTCCCAGCCGTCAGGTCCACGGGTTTCCCATCCTCCTCTGTGATCACAGCCGTGACCACTTCCGCGGAGGAAGCGTCGACCGAAACCACGGTGTTGAAGGGTTTGGCTGTGCTAAGGTCCACCGCACCTGCTACTGTCGGCATCCCGACGCTCAGACCATTAGCCACACACCCTGGGGCAGGGGTAGGGGCGATAGTGACAGGTGGCTGGAATGACCCTAAGCCTGTGCCAGGTCCTAGAGAAAGGTTAATCGGGATCTCAGCATTGTTGCTGGTTGTGGGCTGTGCATCTATGGGCCGATAGATAATCTGACAAACAGGCTCGAAGGCTTTGTTTGTGGTTGTAAGCTGAAGGGGCAGAGAAGGGACTTGGGATATGTTGGTATTTTCGTAACTTTGTATGGTGGCAGCACATGTAACTATGGTGATGCTGTCAGTCACTATGGAAACACTGGTCGACTCAGTGCTGAGATTTACCACTGGGGACTGCACTGCGCTTGTCTGACGACCGCTGATGTCTGTGGCCAAGGACTGGCGTCTAACATCTGAAGAAGACAGATCCACCACTTTCATGGCCGATTCTGAATTCACCTTCATGGTACGAAGGTCTACTACCTCCCCTGGCTGGTAGCCCTGGAGACTCTGTGTCTGTTGTGGTTTAGGTTTCTCCAGTGAGATTGGAACACCGTTCGCTCTTGGGGCCGGAGGTGGAGGCGGTGACCTTTCGTGTCGGACAGACACCATGGTTCTTTGAACTTCTGTCGTCACAAACTGAGTGACCTGCCCTAACCTGACCTCTGGGGGTGGAGCGGATGCTGAAATAGCCTCAATGACATGACAGGAACTTGACACAACTTTCTCTGGCCCACATATCTCTTGACTTTCCATGGACTCAGTGATGCGAGTGAATGCCAGGGGCATCCTATTTGTGTGTGGTGGAGGTGGCTGTGGTTGTTTCTGGGGTTGAGGTTGTGGTTGATACTGTGTTTGAGTTTGAGGTGGAGGTTGGGCATGTCTTGAAGGAGATGCTGGACCAGGACTGGATGGGGCCTGGGTGGTGATCCCTTCCACTGGAGAGTTGGGCTGGGATGGCAGAGTTATAACCACATAAGTTTCGTGTCGATTGCCGTATCGCGGAGAAGTGGGGGATGGGTGACCCGAGGAGTGACCCGAGGAATGACCTGAGAAGTGACCTGGCCTGCTTTCAGCTGAGGGGCTCAGATTCAGGGCTATATCAGCATGGCCTGTGTGGAGGGCAGTGGGTCTTGGATATTGGATGTGGGCAGGAGAGCCAGGCTGAGAGACAGGTTTTGGAGCAAGGGGTGGTTTGACGTTTTCCCCTGGCCTGTGGCTGTACCCCATTCCAGCAGGGATGGCTGGCTTTGGAGGAACCGGTGGGGGGACATGAGGCTGTCTTACCGGCGACCCTTGGGCTGTTGTCATGGCAACATGTTCTGACCTGATTATAGCCTGAGATGGAAGCGGAACAGGGGGTTTCCTGGGGTAAACCGATGGCTTTGGCATGGTGGGAGGGGGCAGTGGAGGGGGTTCAGGAATGTCTGCTTTTTCCTGAGACAGAGCCCTGTGCAGGATGGCTGGTTTCGGGGGCACTGGTGGGGTGGTCGACACTACACTGGGGACAGTGGGGGTGTACTGAGGGACGGTGGGTAAGGGCGATACACTGGCAACAGCAGGGGCTGCGGACTTCATACTAGACAAGTCCATGACATCCTGTTGGGTTATGTCCAGAGGCTGGTCAGCCTGGGAAGTTTCAAATTGGGTCTGTGGTTGGTCTGAAGTTGTTGATGGGGGGACCTTGCAAGCAACTGATTTGGACTCAGTTTCTGCAGCAGCTGTTAAGGGTGCCTGATCAGCTTTAGGAATGTCTGATGAAGTCTTTGGCTTATCTTGACTTTTGTTCTCAGTGGCCTCTTCATCGGCATCCTCCTCCCCTGAGGAGCACTGTGTAACCCTCAGGTCTGGTATGGGACGCAGAGCCCTTCTGGATTCAGTACCTTCGAACTCACCACCAGAGGCCGCCCCAGATATATCAGGACCCTGCTGTGTCGGGCTAGTCCCAGGAGTCAGAACTTTCTTCATGAGTTCCTCATACGTAGCCTCAGCATCGAGCAGTGGTTTCCCATCCTTGCCTATAGTAACTGTAACACTCGTGGATCTGGTTGGCTCAGTGGGTTGCAATACAATCTCTGGTATGGGTCTATCTGACACGGACTGTGCTTTTTTCAGTTCCTGCTCCAGCTGCATGAATTCTTTCTTCTTCTCCATCATGTCTTCGTAAACCTCATCTGGAGATCTCAGTATTTTGGGCTGAGCTGGCACTGAGATTTTCTCAGGCTCCTGCTGCTGGACTTTCTTCCATTTCCATCAACAAGAGACTCATAGGCATAATCTTCTATCAGCATCCCATCCAGAGGAGCCGTCTCTTTCCCGGAGGGGTGTCCACCTTTTCCTTTGTGGGGTGTTTTAGCCTTTAGCATGATATCTTCGTAGGCTTCGTCTGCAGTTTTCAGGGCTCGTTTTTCAGGGCTTTTATTAGCACCTTGATCAGCTGTTGGAGAGTAGAGAGAAACAGATGTAGGAAGTTGTATACTTTCTGTACTGCTGCAATCTTTGCAGCATTGATCTCAACTCCCTCTGGTTCTGACTCGATGCTGGGAGAGAAATCGGATAAGGATGATCGCCTGAACTCCTCATCTCTGCCTCTTGCCTCAGCTCTTCTGTTGGGGAGGCATCTTCAATGGGAGAGAGGTTGCTGGGCGGTGTTTTTTGGGACGCTCCCGCCTCCTCTGAGCTCGGATCTCCTCTTTGTCCTTCTTCGACTTCTTCCCAGAGCCTTTCTGCTTCTCCTGTTCTCTTAACAGCTCCTCCTCCTCTCGTAACTCCTCTTCCTCAGAAGAGTCTTCGATGGTGGGTAGACCTTGGCCTTGTTGTCTATGCTTCGCTTTCCTGTGCTGTTTCCCCTCGCCACTGTGCATGCGGCTGGGATACTGCTGTCACTGTCCTCATCCAAAGAGGATAGGGATGTAGGCGATGTCCCAGGGGTGAAGCTGGATGCGTGCAGGCTGGAGGACCCTCGCCCCGGAGCGATCATCAGGGGAGCGGGGAATTGGTGAGCTTTCCATCTCAAGCTCTCCATCATCTGATATGCGCACAGGGTGTGTAGTCGTGTTGAGCTCGATTGTTCTGAATTGGCGTACTGCCACAACTCTATCGGCCGAAGGCTGTTCCCCTTCCTGAGAGTCTGAGACTTTGGTTTTGATCCCTCTTTCCATGCCTTGTCAGGTTTATCCAGTGAGATTTGCCGCTCATCTTCGTCCTCAGGGCTGATGGTGTTCTTTTTGAGGAGCCGCCTGCCTTTTGCCATTGCGCTTCTCTCCTTCCCTCCTCCCTTTCTCCTGCTCCATTAGTTTTCCTCTCATGATCGCGGATCTTTCGCCGGATGAGGTTTTCTTCGTCTGACGGCGAAGCATCCTCGTTCTCACTCATCTCCATGATCTGTTTACGAATGAAGTCTTCGTCATCCCCTGACACGGGACTATCTTTCCCTAAGCTCTCACTGCTGTCCTCCAACGAGTCACCCCTGATGTCTGTCGGCACCAGCAGCTTTTTCTTTGCTGAGGCGTC
>NW_023493881.1:0-99895 GCF_013265735.2 Oncorhynchus mykiss | reverse complement strand
AGACAAAAACAAGACAAAAACAAGACAAGACAAAAACAAGACAAAAACAAGACAAAAACAAGACAAGACAAGACAAAAACAAGACAAGACAAGACAAAAACAAGACAAGACAAAACCAAGACAAGACAAGACAAGACAAGACAAGACAAAAACAAGACAAAAACAAGACAAGACAAAAACAAGACAAGACAAAAACAAGACAAGACAAGACAAAAACAAGACAAGACAAGACAAAAACAAGACAAGACAAGACAAAACAAGACAAGACAAGACAAAAACAAGACAAGACAAAACCAAGACAAGACAAGACAAGACAAGACAAGACAAAAACAAGACAAAAACAAGACAAGACAAAAACAAGACAAGACAAAAACAAGACAAGACAAGACAAAAACAAGACAAGACAAGACAAAACAAGACAAGACAAGACAAAAACAAGACAAGACAAGACAAAAACAAGACAAGACAAGACAAAAACAAGACAAGACAAAAGACAAAGACAAGACAAAAACAAGACAAGACAAGAACTAGACAAAAACAAGACAAAAACAAGACAAGACAAAAACAAGACAAGACAAAACAAGACAATGACAAAAACACGACAAGACAAAAACAAGACAAGACAAAAACAAGACATGACAAAAACAAGACAAGACAAAAACAAGACAAGACAAAAACAAGACAAGACAAGACAAAAACAAGACAAGACAAGACAAAAACAAGACAAGACAAGACAAGACAAAACAAGACAAAACAAGACAAGACAAGACAAAAACAAGACAAGACAAGACAAAAACAAGACAAGACAAGACAAAAACAAGACAAGACAAGACAAAAACAAGACAAGACAAGACAAAAACAAGACAAGACAAGACAAAAACAATACAAGACAAAAACAAGATAAGACAAAAACAAGACAAGACAAAAACAAGACAAGACAAAAACAAGACAAGACAAAAACAAGACAAGACAAGACAAAAACAAGACAAGACAAGACAAAAATAAGACAAGACAAGACAAAAACAAGACAAGACAAGACAAAAACAAGACAGGACAAGACAATACAAGACAAAAATAAGACAAGACAAGAACAAGACAAGACAAAAACAAGACAAAAACAAGACAAAAAACAAGACAAGACAAAAACAAGACAAGACAAGACAAGACAAAAACAAGACAAGACGAGACAAACACAAGACAAGACAAGATATGACAAGATAAGACAAGACAAAAGACAAAAACAAGACAAGACAAGACAAAAACAAGACAAGACAAGACAAAAACAAGACAAGACAAACACAAGACAAGACAAAAACAAGACAAGACAAAAACAAGACAAGACAAGACAAAACAAGACAAGAGAAGACAAGACAAAAACAAGACAAGACAAGACAAGACAAAAACAAGACAAGACAAAAACAAGACAAAAACAAGACAAGACAAAAACAAGACAAGACAAAAACAAGACAAGACAAAAACAAGACATGACAAAAACAAGACAAGACAAAAACAAGACAAGACAAAAACAAGACAAGACAAGACAAAAACAAGACATGACAAAAACAAGACAAGACAAGACAAAAACAAGACATGACAAACAAAAACAAAAACAAGACAAGACAAAACAAGACAAGACAAGACAAAAACAAGACAAGACAAGACAAAAACAAGACAAGACAAAACAAGACAAAACAAGACAAGACAAGACAAAAACAAGACAAGACAAGACAAAAACAAGACAAGACAAAAACAAGTCAAAAACAAGACAAGACAAAACAAGACAAGACAAAAACAAGACAAGACAAAAACAAGACATGACAAAACAAGACAAGACAAGACAAAAACAAGACAAGACAAGACAAAAACAAGACAAAAACAAGACAAGACAAAAACAAGACAAGACAAAAACACGACAAGACAAAAACAAGACAAGACAAGACAAAAACAAGACAAGACAAAAACAAGACAAGACAAGACAAAAACAAGACAAGACAAGACAAAAACAAGACAAGACAAGAACAAGACAAGACAAAACAAGACAAAAACAAGACAAAAACAAGACAAGACAAAAACAAGACAAGACAAGACAAGACAAGACAAAAACAAGACAAGACGAGACAAAAACAAGACAAGACAAGATATGACAAGATAAGACAAGACAAAAGACAAAAACAAGACAAGACAAGACAAAACAAGACAAAAACAAGACAAGACAAAAACAAGACAAGACAAACACAAGACAAGACAAGACAAGACAAGACAAAAACAAGACAAAACAAGACAAAAACAAGACAAGAGAAGACAAGACAAAAACAAGACAAGACAAGACAAAAACAAGACAAGACAAGACAAGACAAAAACAAGACAAGACAAAAACAAGACAAAAACAAGACAAGACAAAAACAAGACAAGACAAAAACAAGACATGAAAAAAACACGACAAGACAAAAACAAGACAAGACAAAAACAAGACAAGACAAGACAAAAACAAGACAGGACAAGACAAGACAAGACAAAACAAGACAAAAACAAGACAAGGCAAAAACAAGACAAGACAAGGCAAAAACAAGACAAGACAAGAACAAGACAGGACAAGACAAGACAAGACAAGACAAAAACAAGACAAGGCAAAAACAAGACAAGACAAGTCAAAAACAAGACAAAAACAAGACAAGACAAAAACATGACAAGACAAGACAAAAACAAGACAAGACAAGACAAAAACAAGACAAGACAAGACAAAAACAAGACAAGACAAGACAAAAACAAGACAAGACAAGACAAGACAAAACAAGACAAAAACAAGACAAAAACAAGACAAGACAATACAAAACAAAAATAAGACAAGACAAGACAAAAACAAGACAAAAACAAGACAAGACAAAAACAAGACAAAACAAGACAAAAACAAGACAAGACCAGACAAAAACAAGACAAGACAAAACCAAGACAAGACAAGACAAGACAAGACAAGACAAAAACAAGACAAAAACAAGACAAGACAAAAACAAGACAAGACAAAAACAAGACAAGACAAGACAAAAACAAGACAAGACAAGACAAAAACACGACAAGACAAAAACAAGACAAGACAAGACAAAAACAAGACAAGACAAAAACAAGACAAGACAAGACAAAAACAAGACAAGACAAGACAAAAACAAGACAGGACAAGACAAGACAAGACAAAAACAAGACAAGACAAGAACAAGACAAGACAAAAACAAGACAAAAACAAGACAAAAACAAGACAAGACAAAACAAGACAAGACAAGACAAGACAAGACAAAAACAAGACAAGACGAGACAAAAACAAGACAAGACAAGATATGACAAGATAAGACAAGACAAAAGACAAAAACAAGACAAGACAAGACAAAACAAGACAAAACAAGACAAGACAAAACAAGACAAGACAAACACAAGACAAGACAAGACAAGACAAAAACAAGACAAACAAGACAAAAACAAGACAAGACAAGACAAGACAAAAACAAGACAAGACAAGACAAAAACAAGACAAGACAAGACAAGACAAAAACAAGACAAGACAAAAACAAGACAAAAACAAGACAAGACAAAAACAAGACAAGACAAAAACAAGACATGAAAAAAACACGACAAGACAAAAACAAGACAAGACAAAAACAAGACAAGACAAGACAAAAACAAGACAAGACAAGACAAAAACAAGACAGGACAAGACAAGACAAGACAAAACAAGACAAAAACAAGACAAGGCAAAAACAAGACAAGACAAGGCAAAAACAAGACAAGACAAGAACAAGACAGGACAAGACAAGACAAGACAAACAAGACAAAAACAAGACAAGGCAAAAACAAGACAAGACAAGTCAAAAACAAGACAAAAACAAGACAAGACAAAAACAGACAAGACAAGACAAAAACAAGACAAGACAAGACAAAAACAAGACAGACAAGACAAAAACAAGACAAGACAAGACAAGACAAAAACAAGACAAACAAGACAAAAACAAGACAAGACAAGACAAGACAAAAAACAAGACAAAAACAAGACAAGACAAAAAACAAGACAAAACAGACAAGACAAAAACAAGACAAGACAAGACAAGACAAAAACAAGACAAGACAAGACAAAAACAAGACAAGAACAAGACAAGACAGACAAGACAAGACAAAAGACAAGACAAGACAAAAGACAAGACAAGACAAAACAAGACAAGACAAGACAAGACAGACAAAAACAAGACAAGACAAAAACAAGACAAAAACAAGACAAGACAAGACAAGACAAGAAACAAGACAAGACAAAACAAGACAAAGACAAAAAACAAGACAAGACAAAAAACAAGACAAGACAAGACAAAAACAAGACAAGACAAGACAAAAGACAGACAAACAAAGACAAGACAAAAACAAGACAAGACAAGAACAAGACAAGACAAAAACAAGACAAGACAAGACAAAAAAAGACAAGACAAGACAAAAACAAGACAAGACAAAACAAGACAAAGACAAGACAAACAAGACACGACAAGACAAAAAACAAGACAAGACACAAAAACAAGACAAGACAAAACAAAGACAAGACAAAGACAAGACAAGGACAAAACAAGACAAGACAAAAACAAGACAAGACAAAAACAAGACAAGACGAGACAAAAACAAGACAAGACAAGACAAAACAAGACAAAGACAAAACAAGACAAGACAAAAACAAGACAAGACAAGACAAACAAGACAAGACAGACAAGACAAAAACAAGACAAGACAAAAACAAGACAAAACAAGACAAAAACAAGACAAGACAAGACAAAAACAAGACAAGACAAAAACAAGACAAGACAAAACAAGACAAGACAAGACAAGACAAGACAAGACAAAAACAAGACGACAAAACAAGACAAAAACAAGACAGGACAAGACAAGACAAGACAAAACAAGACAAAAACAAGACAAGGCAAAAACAAGACAAGACAAGGCAAAAACAAGACAAGACAAGAACAAGACAGGACAAGACAAGACAAGACAAGACAAAAACAAGACAAGGCAAAAACAAGACAAGACAAGTCAAAAACAAGACAAAAACAAGACAAGACAAAAACATGACAAGACAAGACAAAAACAAGACAAGACAAGACAAAAACAAGACAAGACAAGACAAAAACAAGACAAGACAAGACAAAAACAAGACAAGACAAGACAAGACAAAACAAGACAAAAACAAGACAAAAACAAGACAAGACAATACAAAACAAAAATAAGACAAGACAAGACAAAAACAAGACAAAAACAAGACAAGACAAAAACAAGACAAAAACAAGACAAAAACAAGACAAGACCAGACAAAAACAAGACAAGACAAAACCAAGACAAGACAAGACAAGACAAGACAAGACAAAAACAAGACAAAAACAAGACAAGACAAAAACAAGACAAGACAAAAACAAGACAAGACAAGACAAAAACAAGACAAGACAAGACAAAAACAAGACAAGACAAGACAAAAACAAGACAAGACAAGACAAAAACAAGACAAAAAAAGACAAAAACAAGACAAAAACAAGACAAGACAAGACAAAAACAAGACAAAAAAAGACAAAAACAAGACAAGACAAGAACTAGACAAAAACAAGACAAAAACAAGACAAGACAAAAACAAGACAAGACAAGACAAGACAAGACAAAAACAAGACAAAAAAAGACAAAAACAAGACAAAAACAAGACAAGACAAGAACTAGACAAAAACAAGACAAAAACAAGACAAGACAAAAACAAGACAAGACAAAAACAAGACAAGACAAAAACAAGACATGAAAAAAACACGACAAGACAAAAACAAGACAAGACAAAAACAAGACATGAAAAAAACACGACAAGACAAAAACAAGACAAGACAAAAACAAGACAAGACAAGACAAAAACAAGACAAGACAAGACAAAAACAAGACAGGACAAGACAAGACAAGACAAAACCAGACAAAAACAAGACAAGGCAAAAACAAGACAAGACAAGGCAAAAACAAGACAAGACAAGAACAAGACAGGACAAGACAAGACAAGACAAGACAAAAACAAGACAAGGCAAAAACAAGACAAGACAAGTCAAAAACAAGACAAAAACAAGACAAGACAAGACAAAAACAAGACAAGACAAGACAAAAACAAGACAAGACAAGACAAAAACAAGACAAGACAAGACAAGACAAGACAAGACAAAAACAAGACAAAACAAGACAAAAACAAGACAAGACAATACAAAACAAAAATAAGACAAGACCAGACAAAAACAAGACAAGACAAAACCAAGACAAGACAAGACAAAAACAAGACAAGACAAGACAAGACAAAAACAAGACAAAAACAAGACAAGACAAGACAAAAACAAGACAAAGACAAGACAAGACAAAAACAAGACAAAAACAAGACAAAAACAAGACAAGACAAGACAAAAACAAGACAAGACAAGACAAAAACAAGACAAGACAAGACAAAAACAAGACAAGACAAGACAAAAACAAGACAAGACAAGACAAAAACAAGACAAAAAAAGACAAAAACAAGACAAAAACAAGACAAGACAAGAACTAGACAAAAACAAGACAAAAACAAGACAAGACAAAAACAAGACAAGACAAAAACAAGACAAGACAAAGACGAGACAAGACCAAGACGAGACAAAAACAAGACGAGACAAAAACAAGACAAGACGAAAACAAGACAAGACAAAAACAAGACAAGACAAAAACAAGACAAGACAAGACGAAAACAAGACAAGACAAAAACAAGACAAGACAAAAACAAGACAAGACAAGACAAAAACAAGACAAGACAAAAACAAGACAAGACAAGACAAAAACAAGACAAGACAAAAACAAGACAAGACAAAAACAAGACAAGACAAAAACAAGACAAGACAAGACAAAAGACAAGACAAGACAAAAACAAGACAAGACAAAACAAGACAAGACAAGACAAAACAAGACAAGACAAAACAAGACAAGACAAGACAAAAACAAGACAAGACAAGACAAACAAGACAAGACAAGACAAAAACAAGACAAGACAAACAAACAAACAAGACAAAACAAGACAAGACAAGACAAAACAAGACAAGACAAGACAAACAAGACAAAAACAAGACAAGAAAGACAAGACAAAAGACAAGACAAGACAAAAAACAAGACAAGACAAAAACAAGACAAGAAAAACAAGACAAAGACAAGACAAAAACAAGACAAAGACAAAAACAAGACAAAAACAGACAAGACAAAAACAAGACAAGACAAGACAAAAACAAGGACAAGGACCAGACAAAAACAAGACAAGACAAGACAAGACAAGACAAGACAAACAAGACAAGACAAGACAAGACAAAACAAGACAAGACAAAGACAAAAACATGACAAGACAAAAACAAGACAAGACAAAAACAAGACATGACAAAAACACGACAAGACAAAAACAAGACAAGACAAAAACAAGACAAGACAAGACAAAAACAAGACAAGACAAAAACAAGACAAGAACAAAAACAAGACAGGACAAGACAAAACAAGACAAAAACAAGACAAGACAAGACAAAAACAAGACAAGACAAGACAAGACAAGACAAGACAAAACAAGACAAGACAAAACAAGACAAGACAAGACAAAAACAAGACAAGACAAGACAAAAACAAGACAAGACAAGACAAAACAAGACAAGACAAAAACAAGACAAAACAAGACAAAAACAAGACAAGACAAGACAAGACAAAACAAGACAAGACAAAAACAAGACAAAACAAGACAAGACAAAAACAAGACAAAAACAAGACAAAAACAAGACAAAAACAAGACAAGACAAGACAAAACAAGACAAGACCAGACAAAAACAAGACAAGACAAAACCAAGACAAGACAAGACAAAAACAAGACAAGACAAGACAAGACAAAAACAAGACAAAAACAAGACAAAAACAAGACAAAAACAAGACAAAAACAAGACAAGACAAAAACAAGACAAGACAAAACAAGACAAGACAAGACAAAAACAAGACAAGACAAGACAAAAACAAGACAAGACAAAAACAAGACAAAAAAAGACAAAAACAAGACAAAAACAAGACAAAAACAAGAACTAGACAAAAAAAAGCCAAAAACAAGACAAGACAAAAACAAGACAAGACAAAAACAAGACAAGACAAAAACAAGACAAGACAAAAACAAGACAAGACAAGACAAAAACAAGACAAGACAAAAACAAGACAAGACCAAAACAATACAAGACAAAAACAAGACAAGACAAGACAAAAACAAGACAAGACAAGACAAAAATAAGACAAGACAAGACAAAAACAAGACAAGACAAAAACAAGACAAGACAAGACAAAAACAAGACAAGACAAGACAAGGCAAAAACAAGACAAGACAAGACAAAAATAAGACAAGACAAGACAAAAACAAGACAAGACAAAAACAAGACAAGACAAGACAAAAACAAGACAAGACAAGACAAGGCAAAAACAAGACAAGAGAAGACAAGACAAAAACAAGACAAGACAAGACAAAAACAAGACAAGACAAAAACAAGACAAAAACAAGACAAGACAAAAACAAGACATAAACAAGACAAAAACAAGACAAGACAAAAACAAGACAAGACAAAAACAAGACATGACAAAAACAAGACAAGACAAGACAAAAACAAGACAAGACAAGACAAAAACAAGACAAGACAAGACAAGACAAAAACAAGACAAGACAAGACAAAAACAAGACAAGACAAAAACAAGACAAGACAAGACAAGACAAAAACAAGACAAGACAAAAGACAAAAACAAGACAAGACAAGACAAAAACAAGACAAGACAAGACAAAAACAAGACAAGACAAGACAAAAACAAGACAAAAAAAGACAAAAACATGACAAGACAAAAACAAGACAAGACAAAAACAAGACATGACAAAAACACGACAAGACAAAAACAAGACAAGACAAAAACAAGACAAGACAAGACAAAAACAAGACAAGACAAAAACAAGACAGGACAAGACAAGACAAGACAAGACAAAACAAGACAAAAACAAGACAAGACAAGACAAAAACAAGACAAGACAAGACAAGACAAAACAAGACAAGACAAAACAAGACAAGACAAGACAAAAACAAGACAAAACAAGACAAAAACAAGACAAGACAAGACAAAAACAAGACAAGACAAAAACAAGACATGACAAAAACAAGACAAGATAAAAACAAGACAAGACAAAAACAAGACAAGACAAAAACAAGACAAAAACAAGACAAGACAAGACAAAGACAAGACAAGACAAGACAAAAACAAGACAAGACAAGACAAGGCAAAAACAAGACAAGACAAGACAAGGCAAAAACAAGGCAAAACAAGACAAAAACAAGACAAGACAAAAACAAGACAAAAACAAGACAAAAACAAGACAAAAACAAGACAAAACAAGACAAGACAAAAACAATACAAAACAAAAACAAGACAAGACAAGACAAAAACAAGACAAGACAAAAACAAGACAAGACAAGACAAACAAGACAAGACAAGATAAAAACAAGACATAGACAAGACAAGACAAAAACAAGACAAAAACAAGACAAGACAAAAACAAGACATAAACAAGACAAGACAAGACAAAAACAAGACAAGACAAAAACAAGACAAGACAAAAACAAGACAAGACAAAAACAAGACAAGATAAGACAAGACAAAAACAAGACAAGATAAGACAAGACAAAAGACAAAAACAAGACAAGACAAGACAAAAACAAGACATAAACAAGACAAGACAAGACGAGACAAAAACAAGACAAGACAAAAACAAGACAAGACAAAAACAAGACAAGACAAAAACAAGACAAGACAAGACAAAAACAAGACAAGACAAAAACAAGACAAGACAAAAACAAGACAAAACAAGACAAGACAAAAACAAGACAAAAACAAGACAAGACAAAAACAAGACAAGACAAAAACAATACAAGACAAGACAAAAATAAGACAAGACAAGACAAAAACAAGACAAGACAAAAACAAGACAAGACAAGACAAGGCAAAAACAAGACAAGACAAGACAAAAATAAGACAAGACAAGACAAAAACAAGACAAGACAAAAACAAGACAAGACAAGACAAAAACAAGACAAGACAAGACAAGGCAAAAACAAGACAAGACAAAAACAAGACAAAAACAAGACAAGACAAGACAAAAACAAGACAAAAACAAGACAAAAACAAGACAAGACAAAAACAAGACAAAAACAAGACAAAAACAAGACAAGACAAAAACAAGACAAGACAAGACAAAAACAAGACAAGACGAGACAAAAACAAGACATGACAAGACAAGACAAAAACAAGACAAGACAAGACAAAAACAAGACAAGACAAAAACAAGACAAGACAAAACAAAAACAAGACAAGACAAGACAAAAACAAGACAAAAACAAGACAAGACAAGACAAAAACAAGACCAAAAAGAAAAAAACATGACAAGACAAAAACAAGACATGACAAAAACACGACAAGACAAAAACAAGACAAGACAAGACAAAAACAAGACAAGACAAGACAAAAACAAGACAGGACAAGACAGGACAAGACAAGACAAGACAAGACAAGACAAAAACAAGACAAGACAAGACAAAAACAAGACAAGACAAGACAAAAACAAGACAGGACAAGACAGGACAAGACAAGACAAGACAAGACAAGACAAAAACAAGACAAGACATGACAAAAACAAGACAAGACAAGACAAGACAAGACAAAACAAGACAAGACAAGACAAAAACAAGACAAAACCAGACAAAAACAAGACAAGACAAGACAAAAACAAGACAAGACAAAAACAAGACAAGACAAAAACAAGACAAGACAAGACAAAAACAAGACAAGACAAGACAAAAATAAGACAAGACAAGACAAAAACAAGACAAGACAAAAACAAGACAAGACAAGACAAAAACAAGACAAGACAAGACAAGGCAAAAACAAGACAAGACAAGACAAGACAAGACAAGACAAAAACAAGACAAGACAAAAACAAGACAAGACAAGACAAAAACAAGACAAGACAAGACAAGGCAAAAACAAGACAAGAGAAGACAAGACAAAAACAAGACAAGACAAGACAAAAACAAGACAAGACAAAAACAAGACGAAAACAAGACAAGACAAAAACAAGACATAAACAAGACAAAAACAAGACAAGACAAAAACAAGACAAGACAAAAACAAGACAAGACAAGACAAAAACAAGACAAGACAAGACAAAAACAAGACAAGACGAGACAAAAACAAGACAAGACGAGACAAAAACAAGACAAGACAAGACAAGACAAAAACAAGACAAGACAAGACAAAAACAAGACAAGACAAAAACAAGACAAGACAAAAGACAAAAACAAGACAAGACAAGACAAAAACAAGACAAGACAAGACAAGACAAAAACAAGACAAGACAAGACAAGACAAAAACAAGACAAAAAAAAGACAAAAACATGACAAGACAAAAACAAGACAAGACAAAAACAAGACATGACAAAAACACGACAAGACAAAAACAAGACAAGACAAAAACAAGACAAGACAAGACAAAAACAAGACAAGACAAAAACAAGACAAGACAAAAACAAGACAGGACAAGACAAAACAAGACAAAAACAAGACAAGACAAGACAAAAACAAGACAAGACAAGACAAGACAAGACAAAACAAGACAAGACAAAAACAAGACAAGACAAGACAAGGCAAAAACAAGACAAGACAAGACAAAAATAAGACAAGACAAGACAAAAACAAGACAAGACAAAAACAAGACAAGACAAGACAAAAACAAGACAAGACAAGACAAGGCAAAAACAAGACAAGACAAAAACAAGACAAAAACAAGACAAGACAAGACAAAAACAAGACAAAAACAAGACAAAAACAAGACAAGACAAAAACAAGACAAAAACAAGACAAAAACAAGACAAGACAAAAACAAGACAAGACAAGACAAAAACAAGACAAGACGAGACAAAAACAAGACATGACAAGACAAGACAAAAACAAGACAAGACAAGACAAAAACAAGACAAGACAAAAACAAGACAAGACAAAACAAAAACAAGACAAGACAAGACAAAAACAAGACAAAAACAAGACAAGACAAGACAAAAACAAGACCAAAAAGAAAAAAACATGACAAGACAAAAACAAGACATGACAAAAACACGACAAGACAAAAACAAGACAAGACAAGACAAAAACAAGACAAGACAAGACAAAAACAAGACAGGACAAGACAGGACAAGACAAGACAAGACAAGACAAGACAAAAACAAGACAAGACAAGACAAAAACAAGACAAGACAAGACAAAAACAAGACAGGACAAGACAGGACAAGACAAGACAAGACAAGACAAGACAAAAACAAGACAAGACATGACAAAAACAAGACAAGACAAGACAAGACAAGACAAAACAAGACAAGACAAGACAAAAACAAGACAAAACCAGACAAAAACAAGACAAGACAAGACAAAAACAAGACAAGACAAAAACAAGACAAGACAAAAACAAGACAAGACAAGACAAAAACAAGACAAGACAAGACAAAAATAAGACAAGACAAGACAAAAACAAGACAAGACAAAAACAAGACAAGACAAGACAAAAACAAGACAAGACAAGACAAGGCAAAAACAAGACAAGACAAGACAAAAACAAGACAAGACAAGACAAAAACAAGACAAGACAAAAACAAGACAAGACAAGACAAAAACAAGACAAGACAAGACAAGGCAAAAACAAGACAAGAGAAGACAAGACAAAAACAAGACAAGACAAGACAAAAACAAGACAAGACAAAAACAAGACGAAAACAAGACAAGACAAAAACAAGACATAAACAAGACAAAAACAAGACAAGACAAAAACAAGACAAGACAAAAACAAGACAAGACAAGACAAAAACAAGACAAGACAAGACAAAAACAAGACAAGACGAGACAAAAACAAGACAAGACGAGACAAAAACAAGACAAGACAAGACAAGACAAAAACAAGACAAGACAAGACAAAAACAAGACAAGACAAAAACAAGACAAGACAAAAGACAAAAACAAGACAAGACAAGACAAAAACAAGACAAGACAAGACAAGACAAAAACAAGACAAGACAAGACAAGACAAAAACAAGACAAAAAAAAGACAAAAACATGACAAGACAAAAACAAGACAAGACAAAAACAAGACATGACAAAAACACGACAAGACAAAAACAAGACAAGACAAAAACAAGACAAGACAAGACAAAAACAAGACAAGACAAAAACAAGACAAGACAAAAACAAGACAGGACAAGACAAAACAAGACAAAAACAAGACAAGACAAGACAAAAACAAGACAAGACAAGACAAGACAAGACAAAACAAGACAAGACAAAACAAGACAAGACAAGACAAAAACAAGACAAGACAAAAACAAGACAAGACAAAAACAAGACAAGACAAAAACAAGACAAGACAAAAACAAGACAAGACAAGACAAGACAAAACAAGACAAGACAAGACAAAAACAAGACAAAACAAGACAAAAACAAGACAAGACAAGACAAGACAAAACAAGACAAGACAAGACAAAAACAAGACAAAACAAGACAAAAACAAGACAAGACAATACAAAACAAAAATAAGACAAGACAAGACAAAAACAAGACAAAAACAAGACAAAAACAAGACAAAAACAAGACAAGACAATACAAAACAAAAATAAGACAAGACAAGACAAAAACAAGACAAAAACAAGACAAAAACAAGACAAAAACAAGACAAGACAAGACAAAAACAAGACAAGACCAGACAAAAACAAGACAAGACAAAACCAAGACAAGACAAGACAAAAACAAGACAAGACAAGACAAGACAAAAACAAGACAAAAACAAGACAAGACAAGACAAAAACAAGACAAAGACAAGACAAGACAAAAACAAGACAAAAACAAGACAAAAACAAGACAAGACAAAAACAAGACAAGACAAAAACAAGACAAGACAAGACAAAAACAAGACAAGACAAGACAAAAACAAGACAAGACAAGACAAAAACAAGACAAGACAAGAACAAGACAAAAAAAGACAAAAACAAGACAAAAACAAGACAAGACAAGAACTAGACAAAAACAAGACAAAAACAAGACAAAAACAAGACAAGACAAAAACAAGACAAGACAAAAACAAGACAAGACAAAAACAAGACAAGACAAAAACAAGACAAGACATAAACAAGACAAGACAAGACGAGACAAAAACAAGACAAGACGAAAACAAGACAAGACAAAAACAAGACAAGACAAAAACAAGACAAGACAAGACAAAAACAAGACAAGACAAAAACAAGACAAGACAAGACAAAAACAAGACAAGACAAAAACAAGACAAGACCAAAACAATACAAGACAAAAACAAGACAAGACAAGACAAAAACAAGACAAGACAAGACAAAAATAAGACAAGACAAGACAAAAACAAGACAAGACAAAAACAAGACAAGACAAGACAAAAACAAGACAAGACAAGGCAAGGCAAAAACAAGACAAGACAAGACAAGACAAGACAAAAACAAGACAAGACAAAAACAAGACAAGACAAGACAAAAACAAGACAAGACAAGACAAGGCAAAAACAAGACAAGAGAAGACAAGACAAAAAAAAGACAAGACAAGACAAAAACAAGACAAGACAAAAACAAGACAAGACAAAAACAAGACAAGACATAAACAAGACAAGACAAGACGAGACAAAAACAAGACAAGACGAAAACAAGACAAGACAAAAACAAGACAAGACAAAAACAAGACAAGACAAAAACAAGACAAGACAAGACAAAAACAAGACAAGACAAAAACAAGACAAGACAAGACAAAAACAAGACAAGACAAAAACAAGACAAGACCAAAACAATACAAGACAAAAACAAGACAAGACAAGACAAAAACAAGACAAGACAAGACAAAAATAAGACAAGACAAGACAAAAACAAGACAAGACAAAAACAAGACAAGACAAGACAAAAACAAGACAAGACAAGGCAAGGCAAAAACAAGACAAGACAAGACAAGACAAGACAAAAACAAGACAAGACAAAAACAAGACAAGACAAGACAAAAACAAGACAAGACAAGACAAGGCAAAAACAAGACAAGAGAAGACAAGACAAAAACAAGACAAGACAAGACAAAAACAAGACAAGACAAAAACAAGACAAAAACAAGACAAGACAAAAACAAGACATAAACAAGACAAAAACAAGACAAGACAAAAACAAGACAAGACAAAAACAAGACATGACAAAAACAAGACAAGACAAGACAAAAACAAGACAAGACAAGACAAAAACAAGACAAGACAAGACAAGACAAAAACAAGACAAGACAAGACAAAAACAAGACAAGACAAAAACAAGACAAGACAAGACAAGACAAAAACAAGACATGACAAAAACAAGACAAGACAAAAGACAAAAACAAGACAAGACAAGACAAAAACAAGACAAGACAAGACAAAAACAAGACAAAAAAAAGACAAAAACATGACAAGACAAAAACAAGACAAGACAAAAACAAGACATGACAAAAACACGACAAGACAAAAACAAGACAAGACAAAAACAAGACAAGACAAGACAAAAACAAGACAAGACAAAAACAAGACAGGACAAGACAAGACAAGACAAGACAAAACAAGACAAAAACAAGACAAGACAAGACAAGACAAAACAAGACAAGACAAAACAAGACCAGACAAGACAAAAACAAGACAAAACAAGACAAAAACAAGACAAGACAAGACAAAAACAAGACAAGACAAGACAAAAACAAGACAAGACAAAAACAAGACATGACAAAAACAAGACAAGACAAAAACAAGACAAGACAAAAACAAGACAAGACAAAAACAAGACAAAAACAAGACAAGACAAGACAAAAACAAGACAAGACAAGACAAGGCAAAAACAAGACAAGACAAGACAAGGCAAAAACAAGGCAAAACAAGACAAAAACAAGACAAGACAAAAACAAGACAAAAACAAGACAAAAACAAGACAAAAACAAGACAAAACAAGACAAGACAAAAACAAGACAAAACAAAAACAAGACAAGACAAGACAAAAACAAGACAAGACAAAAACAAGACAAGACAAGACAAACAAGACAAGACAAGATAAAAACAAGACATAGACAAGACAAGACAAAAACAAGACAAAAACAAGACAAGACAAAAACAAGACATAAACAAGACAAGACAAGACAAAAACAAGACAAGACAAAAACAAGACAAGACAAAAACAAGACAAGACAAAAACAAGACAAGACAAAAACAAGACAAGATAAGACAAGACAAAAGACAAAAACAAGACAAGACAAGACAAAAACAAGACAAGACAAGACAAAAACAAGACAAGAACAAGACAAGACATAAACAAGACAAGACAAGACGAGACAAAAACAAGACAAGACAAAAACAAGACAAGACAAAAACAAGAGAAGACAAAAACAAGACAAGACAAGACAAAAACAAGACAAGACAAAAACAAGACAAGACAAAAACAATACAAGACAAGACAAAAATAAGACAAGACAAGACAAAAACAAGACAAGACAAAAACAAGACAAGACAAGACAAGGCAAAAACAAGACAAGACAAGACAAAAATAAGACAAGACAAGACAAAAACAAGACAAGACAAAAACAAGACAAGACAAGACAAAAACAAGACAAGACAAGACAAGGCAAAAACAAGACAAGAGAAGACAAGACAAAAACAAGACAAGACAAGACAAAAACAAGACAAAAACAAGACAAAAACAAGACAAGACAAAAACAAGACAAGACAAGACAAAAACAAGACAAGACGAGACAAAAACAAGACATGACAAGACAAGACAAAAACAAGACAAGACAAGACAAAAACAAGACAAGACAAAAACAAGACAAGACAAAACAAAAACAAGACAAGACAAGACAAAAACAAGACAAAAACAAGACAAGACAAGACAAAAACAAGACAAAAAAGAAAAAAACATGACAAGACAAAAACAAGACATGACAAAAACACGACAAGACAAAAACAAGACAAGACAAGACAAAAACAAGACAAGACAAGACAAAAACAAGACAGGACAAGACAGGACAAGACAAGACAAGACAAGACAAGACAAAAACAAGACAAGACAAGACAAAAACAAGACAAGACAAGACAAAAACAAGACAGGACAAGACAGGACAAGACAAGACAAGACAAGACAAGACAAAAACAAGACAAGACATGACAAAAACAAGACAAGACAAGACAAGACAAGACAAAACAAGACAAGACAAGACAAAAACAAGACAAAACCAGACAAAAACAAGACAAGACAAGACAAAAACAAGACAAAGACAAGACAAAAACAAGACAAGACAAAATCAAGACAAGACAAGACAAGACAAAAACAAGACAAGACAAAAACAAGACAAGACAAGACAAGACAAAAACAAGACAAGACAAGACAAGGCAAAAACAAGACAAGGCAAAAACAAGACAAGACAAGACAAGACAAGGCAAAGACAAGACAAAAACAAGACAAGACAAGACAAAAACAAGACAAAAACAAGACAAGACAAGACAAAAACAAGACAAGACCAGACAAAAACAAGACAAGACAAAACCAAGACAAGACAAGACAAAAACAAGACAAAAACAAGACAAGACAAAAACAAGACAAGACAAAAACAAGACAAGACAAGACAAAAACAAGACAAGACAAGACAAAAACAAGACAAGACAAGACAAAAACAAGACAAAAAAAGACAAAAACAAGACAAAAACAAGACAAGACAAGAACTAGACAAAAACAAGACAAAAACAAGACAAAAACAAGACAAGACAAAAACAAGACAAGACAAAAACAAGACAAGACAAAAACAAGACAAGACAAAAACAAGACAAGACATAAACAAGACAAGACAAGACGAGACAAAAACAAGACAAGACGAAAACAAGACAAGACAAAAACAAGACAAGACAAAAACAAGACAAGACAAAAACAAGACAAGACAAGACAAAAACAAGACAAGACAAAAACAAGACAAGACAAGACAAAAACAAGACAAGACAAAAACAAGACAAGACCAAAACAATACAAGACAAGACCAAAACAAGACAAGACAAAAACAAGACAAGACCAAAACAATACAAGACAAAAACAAGACAAGACCAAAACAATACAAGACAAAAACAAGACAAGACAAGACAAAAACAAGACAAGACAAGACAAAAATAAGACAAGACAAGACAAAAACAAGACAAGACAAAAACAAGACAAGACAAGACAAAAACAAGACAAGACAAGGCAAGGCAAAAACAAGACAAGACAAGACAAGACAAGACAAAAACAAGACAAGACAAAAACAAGACAAGACAAGACAAAAACAAGACAAGACAAGACAAGGCAAAAACAAGACAAGAGAAGACAAGACAAAAACAAGACAAGACAAGACAAAAACAAGACAAGACAAAAACAAGACAAAAACAAGACAAGACAAAAACAAGACATAAACAAGACAAAAACAAGACAAGACAAAAACAAGACAAGACAAAAACAAGACAAGACAAAAACAAGACAAGACAAGACAAAAACAAGACAAGACAAGACAAAAACAAGACAAGACAAGACAAGACAAAAACAAGACAAGACAAGACAAAAACAAGACAAGACAAAAACAAGACAAGACAAGACAAGACAAAAACAAGACATGACAAAAACAAGACAAGACAAAAGACAAAAACAAGACAAGACAAGACAAAAACAAGACAAGACAAGACAAAAACAAGACAAAAAAAAGACAAAAACATGACAAGACAAAAACAAGACAAGACAAAAACAAGACATGACAAAAACACGACAAGACAAAAACAAGACAAGACAAAAACAAGACAAGACAAGACAAAAACAAGACAAGACAAAAACAAGACAGGACAAGACAAGACAAGACAAGACAAAACAAGACAAAAACAAGACAAGACAAGACAAGACAAAACAAGACAAAACAAGACCAGACAAGACAAAAACAAGACAAAACAAGACAAAAACAAGACAAGACAAGGCAAAAACAAGACAAGACAAGACAAAAACAAGACAAGACAAAAACAAGACATGACAAAAACAAGACAAGACAAAAACAAGACAAGACAAAAACAAGACAAGACAAAAACAAGACAAAAACAAGACAAGACAAGACAAAAACAAGACAAGACAAGACAAAAACAAGACAAGACAAGACAAGGCAAAAACAAGACAAGACAAGACAAGGCAAAAACAAGGCAAAACAAGACAAAAACAAGACAAGACAAAAACAAGACAAAAACAAGACAAAAACAAGACAAAAACAAGACAAAACAAGACAAGACAAAAACAAGACAAAACAAAAACAAGACAAGACAAGACAAAAACAAGACAAGACAAAAACAAGACAAGACAAGACAAACAAGACAAGACAAGATAAAAACAAGACATAGACAAGACAAGACAAAAACAAGACAAAAACAAGACAAGACAAAAACAAGACATAAACAAGACAAGACAAGACAAAAACAAGACAAGACAAAAACAAGACAAGACAAAAACAAGACAAGACAAAAACAAGACAAGACAAAAACAAGACAAGATAAGACAAGACAAAAGACAAAAACAAGACAAGACAAGACAAAAACAAGACAAGACAAGACAAAAACAAGACAAGAACAAGACAAGACATAAACAAGACAAGACAAGACGAGACAAAAACAAGACAAGACAAAAACAAGACAAGACAAAAACAAGAGAAGACAAAAACAAGACAAGACAAGACAAAAACAAGACAAGACAAAAACAAGACAAGACAAAAACAATACAAGACAAGACAAAAATAAGACAAGACAAGACAAAAACAAGACAAGACAAAAACAAGACAAGACAAGACAAGGCAAAAACAAGACAAGACAAGACAAAAATAAGACAAGACAAGACAAAAACAAGACAAGACAAAAACAAGACAAGACAAGACAAAAACAAGACAAGACAAGACAAGGCAAAAACAAGACAAGAGAAGACAAGACAAAAACAAGACAAGACAAGACAAAAACAAGACAAAAACAAGACAAAAACAAGACAAGACAAAAACAAGACAAGACAAGACAAAAACAAGACAAGACGAGACAAAAACAAGACATGACAAGACAAGACAAAAACAAGACAAGACAAGACAAAAACAAGACAAGACAAAAACAAGACAAGACAAAACAAAAACAAGACAAGACAAGACAAAAACAAGACAAAAACAAGACAAGACAAGACAAAAACAAGACAAAAAAGAAAAAAACATGACAAGACAAAAACAAGACATGACAAAAACACGACAAGACAAAAACAAGACAAGACAAGACAAAAACAAGACAAGACAAGACAAAAACAAGACAGGACAAGACAGGACAAGACAAGACAAGACAAGACAAGACAAAAACAAGACAAGACAAGACAAAAACAAGACAAGACAAGACAAAAACAAGACAGGACAAGACAGGACAAGACAAGACAAGACAAGACAAGACAAAAACAAGACAAGACATGACAAAAACAAGACAAGACAAGACAAGACAAGACAAAACAAGACAAGACAAAAACAAGACAAAACCAGACAAAAACAAGACAAGACAAGACAAAAACAAGACAAAGACAAGACAAAAACAAGACAAGACAAAATCAAGACAAGACAAGACAAAAACAAGACAAGACGTGACAAAAACAAGACATGACAAGACAAGACAAAATCAAGACAAGACAAGACAAAAACAAGACAAGACAAAAACAAGACAAGACAAGACAAAAACAAGACAAGACAAGACAAAAACAAGACAGGACAAGACAGGACAAGACAAGACAAGACAAGACAAGACAAAAACAAGACAAGACATGACAAAAACAAGACAAGACAAGACAAGACAAAACAAGACAAGACAAAAACAAGACAAAACCAGACAAAAACAAGACAAGACAAGACAAAAACAAGACAAAGACAAGACAAAAACAAGACAAGACAAAATCAAGACAAGACAAGACAAGACAAAAACAAGACATGACAAAAACAAGACAAGACAAAAACAAGACAAGACAAAAACAAGACAAGACAAAAACAAGACAAGACAAAAACAAGACAAGACAAGACAAGACAAAAACAAGACAAGACAAGACAAGGCAAAAACAAGACAAGGCAAAAACAAGACAAGACAAGACAAGACAAGGCAAAGACAAGACAAGACAAAAACAAGACAAAAACAAGACAAGACAAAAACAAGACAAGACAAGACAAGACAAAAACAAGACAAAAACAAGACAAGACAAAACAAAAACAAGACAAGACAAAAACAAGACAAGACAAGACAAGACAAGACAAAAACAAGACAAAAACAAGACAAGACAAGACAAAAACAAGACATAAACAAGACAAGACAAGACAAAAACAAGACATAAACAAGACAAGACAAGACAAAAACAAGACATAAACAAGACAAGACAAGACAAAAACAAGACAAGACAAAAACAAGACAAGACAAAAACAAGACAAGACAAGACAAAAGACAAAAACAAGACAAAAGACAAAAACAAGACAAGACAAGACAAAAACAAGACATAAACAAGACAAGACAAGACAAAAACAAGACATAAACAAGACAAGACAAGACAAAAACAAGACAAGACAAAAACAAGACAAGACAAAAACAAGACAAGACAAAAACAAGATAAGACAAGACAAAAACAAGACAAGACAAGGCAAGGCAAAAACAAGACAAGACAAGACAAAAATAAGACAAGACAAGACAAGAACAAGACAAGACAAAAACAAGACAAGACAAGACAAAAACAAGACAAGACAAGACAAGGCAAAAACAAGACAAGAGAAGACAAGACAAAAACAAGACAAGACAAGACAAAAACAAGACAAGACAAAAACAAGACAAAAACAAGACAAGACAAAAACAAGACATAAACAAGACAAAAACAAGACAAGACAAAAACAAGACAAGACAAAAACAAGACATGACAAAAACAAGACAAGACAAGACAAAAACAAGACAAGACAAGACAAAAACAAGACAAGACAAGACAAGACAAAAACAAGACAAGACAAGACAAAAACAAGACAAGACAAAAACAAGACAAGACAAGACAAGACAAAAACAAGACATGACAAAAACAAGACAAGACAAAAGACAAAAACAAGACAAGACAAGACAAAAACAAGACAAGACAAGACAAAAACAAGACAAAAAAAAGACAAAAACATGACAAGACAAAAACAAGACAAGACAAAAACAAGACATGACAAAAACACGACAAGACAAAAACAAGACAAGACAAAAACAAGACAAGACAAGACAAAAACAAGACAAGACAAAAACAAGACAGGACAAGACAAGACAAGACAAGACAAAACAAGACAAAAACAAGACAAGACAAGACAAAAACAAGACAAGACAAGACAAGACAAAACAAGACAAGACAAAACAAGACCAGACAAGACAAAAACAAGACAAAACAAGACAAAAACAAGACAAGACAAGACAAAAACAAGACAAGACAAGACAAAAACAAGACAAGACAAAAACAAGACATGACAAAAACAAGACAAGACAAAAACAAGACAAGACAAAAACAAGACAAGACAAAAACAAGACAAAAACAAGACAAGACAAGACAAAAACAAGACAAGACAAGACAAAAACAAGACAAGACAAGACAAGGCAAAAACAAGACAAGACAAGACAAGGCAAAAACAAGGCAAAACAAGACAAAAACAAGACAAGACAAAAACAAGACAAAAACAAGACAAAAACAAGACAAAAACAAGACAAAACAAGACAAGACAAAAACAAGACAAAACAAAAACAAGACAAGACAAGACAAAAACAAGACAAGACAAAAACAAGACAAGACAAGACAAACAAGACAAGACAAGATAAAAACAAGACATAGACAAGACAAGACAAAAACAAGACAAAAACAAGACAAGACAAAAACAAGACATAAACAAGACAAGACAAGACAAAAACAAGACAAGACAAAAACAAGACAAGACAAAAACAAGAGAAGACAAGACAAGACAAGACAAAAACAAGACAAGAACAAGACAAGACATAAACAAGACAAGACAAGACGAGACAAAAACAAGACAAGACAAAAACAAGACAAGACAAAAACAAGAGAAGACAAAAACAAGACAAGACAAGACAAAAACAAGACAAGACAAAAACAAGACAAGACAAAAACAATACAAGACAAGACAAAAATAAGACAAGACAAGACAAAAACAAGACAAGACAAAAACAAGACAAGACAAGACAAGGCAAAAACAAGACAAGACAAGACAAAAATAAGACAAGACAAGACAAAAACAAGACAAGACAAAAACAAGACAAGACAAGACAAAAACAAGACAAGACAAGGCAAAAACAAGACAAGAGAAGACAAGACAAAAACAAGACAAGACAAGACAAAAACAAGACAAAAACAAGACAAAAACAAGACAAGACAAAAACAAGACAAGACAAGACAAAAACAAGACAAGACGTGACAAAAACAAGACATGACAAGACAAGACAAAAACAAGACAAGACAAGACAAAAACAAGACAAGACAAAAACAAGACAAGACAAAACAAAAACAAGACAAGACAAGACAAAAACAAGACAAAAACAAGACAAGACAAGACAAAAACAAGACAAAAAAGAAAAAAACATGACAAGACAAAAACAAGACATGACAAAAACACGACAAGACAAAAACAAGACAAGACAAGACAAAAACAAGACAAGACAAGACAAAAACAAGACAGGACAAGACAGGACAAGACAAGACAAGACAAGACAAGACAAAAACAAGACAAGACAAGACAAAAACAAGACAAGACAAGACAAAAACAAGACAGGACAAGACAGGACAAGACAAGACAAGACAAGACAAGACAAAAACAAGACAAGACATGACAAAAACAAGACAAGACAAGACAAGACAAGACAAAACAAGACAAGACAAGACAAAAACAAGACAAAACCAGACAAAAACAAGACAAGACAAGACAAAAACAAGACAAAGACAAGACAAAAACAAGACAAGACAAAATCAAGACAAGACAAGACAAGACAAAAACAAGACATGACAAAAACAAGACAAGACAAGACAAAAACAAGACAGGACAAGACAGGACAAGACAAGACAAGACAAGACAAGACAAAAACAAGACAAGACAAGACAAAAACAAGACAGGACAAGACAGGACAAGACAAGACAAGACAAGACAAGACAAAAACAAGACAAGAGAAGACAAAAACAAGACAAGACAAGACAAAAACAAGACAGGACAAGACAGGACAAGACAAGACAAGACAAGACAAAAACAAGACAAGACATGACAAAAACAAGACAAGACAAGACAAGACAAGACAAAACAAGACAAGACAAGACAAAAACAAGACAAAACCAGACAAAAACAAGACAAGACAAGACAAAAACAAGACAAAGACAAGACAAAAACAAGACAAGACAAAATCAAGACAAGACAAGACAAAAACAAGACATGACAAAAACAAGACAAGACAAAAACAAGACAAGACAAAAACAAGACAAGACAAAAACAAGACAAGACAAAAACAAGACAAAAACAAGACAAGACAAGACAAGGCAAAAACAAGACAAGGCAAAAACAAGACAAGACAAGACAAGACAAGGCAAAGACAAGACAAGACAAAAACAAGACAAAAACAAGACAAGACAAAAACAAGACAAGACAAGACAAGACAAAAACAAGACAAAAACAAGACAAAAACAAGACAAGACAAAACAAAAACAAGACAAGACAAAAACAAGACAAGACAAGACAAGACAAGACAAAAACAAGACAAAAACAAGACAAGACAAGACAAAAACAAGACAAAAACAAGACAAGACAAGACAAAAACAAGACATAAACAAGACAAGACAAGACAAAAACAAGACATAAACAAGACAAGACAAGACAAAAACAAGACATAAACAAGACAAGACAAGACAAAAACAAGACAAGACAAAAACAAGACAAGACAAAAACAAGACAAGACAAAAACAAGACAAGACAAGACAAAAGACAAAAACAAGACAAAAGACAAAAACAAGACAAGACAAGACAAAAACAAGACATAAACAAGACAAGACAAGACAAAAACAAGACATAAACAAGACAAGACAAGACAAAAACAAGACAAGACAAAAACAAGACAAGACAAAAACAAGACAAGACAAAAACAAGATAAGACAAGACAAAAGACAAAAACAAGACAAGACAAGACAAAAGACAAAAACAAGACAAAAACAAGACAAGACAAGACAAAAACAAGACAAGACGAGACAAAAACAAGACAAGACAAGACATGACAAGATAAGACAAGACAAAAGACAAAAACAAGACAAGACAAGACAAAAACAAGACAAAAACAAGACAAGACAAGACAAAAACAAGACAAGACAAGACAAAAACAAGACAAGACAAGACAAGACAAGGCAAAGACAAGACAAGACAAAAACAAGACAAAACAAGACAAAAACAAGACAAGACAAAAACAAGACAAGACAAGACAAAAACAAGACAAGACAAAACAAAAACAAGACAAGACAAGACAAGACAAGACAAGACAAAAACAAGACAAGACAAGACAAGACAAAGACAAGACAAGACAAGACAAGACAAGACAAGACAAAAACAAGACAAAAACAAGACAAGACAAAAACAAGACAAGACAAGACAAAAACACAGGTAGACCTCATAGTGGCCTGATGGACTGTTACCGAAGACAGGTTCATACGGCATTCATAACCCATATAGGCTTCAGATTTAATTTAGGGGTGCAAGCAGTGTATTCCTATGGAGAGAGAAGTCAATGCAAACTGTTTGATGTAAACACCTTCTTTTAACTGTTAAGGGTTAATGCCACACGGTCAAGGTTAGGCTTCCACGGATCGGAAGGACCTTAGGAACGTACCTGAGGTCGAATTGTGCTTCTCACCCTAACGGTTCTCTCACTGTCACCCAAAAGAAAATGACGTTGTGGGGCATGCTTCATTTTGGGCCTACTTTTCTAATGGTCGCTGCGCTTAGACCGAGCTAGCTACGGTCAAGCGGGATATCTCGTTGAACTCGGCACAGCCTAGGGATTATGGTAATGCCATTGCCTGCTCTCTGTGTCTTTAAGCACCGCACTTTTTCACTCCATCCTTGCTGTGTGTGTGTGTGAGAGCTTTTCTTTGAGATCTGTTGGGAGAAATGACTGATTTACAGTTCAGTTCACACATATGAAGTTTTAAAAAGATGTGACTTTTTTAACCCTTCAAAACAGACAGTGTGACCCAATTAAAGGCACTTCCGGTTGGCACAGGAAGCTATAAGTAAACACATGTCTTAATTGAGATAAACTCAGGATTCTGTAAGTGGCTAAGTCTTTAAGTTAAGAATTGACTGATCTACACAGGTTTGAATACAGTGATTTTCATAATGACAGGTTATGTGTTTCAAAACACTTTTAGGGTGAATTTATTCACTTCCGGTTGCTCCAGGAAGCTTAAAATCAACACAGGTAGACCTCATAGTGGCCTGATGGATTGTCATCGAAGAGAGGTTCATACGAAATTCATTAACCACATAGGCTTCAGGTTGAATTTAGGGGTGCAGGCAATGTATTCCTATGGGGAGAGAAGTCAATGTAAACTGTTTGAAGTAAACACCTTCTTTTAACTGTTAAGGGTTAATGCCACACGGTCAAGGTTAGGCTTGCACGGATCGGGAGGACCTTAGGAACGTACCTGAGGTCGAATTGTGCTTCTCACCCTAACGGTTCTCTCACTGTCACCCAAAAGCAAATGACATTGAGGGCCAGGCTTCATTTTGGGCCTTTTTTTTTTCAAGGTCGCTGCACTCAGAGCGAGCTACGGTCAAGCGGGGTGTCTCGTTGAACTCGGCACAGTCTGGAGACTATGGTGATGCCATTTTTTGTGTTGATTTCAGAATGCCATTTTGGTGATGGTCCCTCTCCGTTTAAACATATTGCAAATGTACAAAAGTCAACTAGCAAGTCAGTGTCCATCAGTCAATTAGATGTCATTCTGACACCAAACTGATATCAATTGACACCAAACCCACTTTTTACAACTCATTTAGAAGCCAACTATCACATATGTCAGAGCAGGCCCATAATTCACAGCGCCTTCAGTTTAAAACATAATAAAAACGTAAAACTCATAGTTCTAGCTGCGGGTCCAGTTCGGACATTATGTGTAGGCCTATGTGAAGCGACCCCGAATCCCGAGTTTCGGCTCGATAGGTCCTTCGGTGCCCGAGCAAAACCCTAATTGGTGCTGAAAATCCACTTTTTTCCATGCCTTGCTATGGGGTCCTTGAATGAGCTATCGGACAGAAACGTTGGGGTCCGTCTCTATGGGCCGAGCCGGTTTCAATGCACCTAGTCTTGTGTCTGAGACTTTTCTAAATGTTGTCATTTTCGTAATGGTCAAAATTAATTGAAGTCATTGCAAATGTACGAGGCTGTTTCTCGGTCCGAGAACCTTCTAGAGCCACCTAACTCACCACGCACTATCAACCTGAGGTCTAGAACAGGTTTATAAAGTTTCGGAACTCTAGGTCTGATGGTTCTTTTTTAGCTTGAACAAAGCTAACTATTGCAGGCACTGTCTGTCTCTACGCACCCCAATCCGTCTCTCCTTCCAAGTTGTGTGTCTGTGTGATTTAGTTTTCCTTTGACATTTTATGGGAAAAATTACTGATTTACAGTTCATGGGGGTTGCCTGATCACATATATGAAGTTTTGGAAAGATCTGACTTTTTTAACCCCTCGGAACAGCCCTTGAGACACCAATTATGGCACTTCCGGTTGGCACAGGAAGCTATCAAATCAAATCAAATGTATTTATATAGCCCTTCGTACATCAGCTGATATCTCAAAGTGCTGTACAGAAACCCAGCCTAAAACCCCAAACAGCAAGCAATGCAGGTGTAGAAGCACGGTGGCTAGGAAAAACTCCCTAGAAAGGCTACAACCTAGGAAGAAACCTAGAGAGGAACCAGGCTACGTGGGGTGGTCAGTCCTCTTCTGGCTGTGCCGGGTGGAGATTATAACAGAACATGGCCAAGATGTTCAAATGTTCATAAATGACCAGCACGGTCAAATAATAATAAGGCAGAACAGTTGAAACTGGAGCTATAAGCTATAAGTCAACACACATCCTCATTGGGGTATGCTTTTACAGAATCCTGAGTTTTAAGTCTTTACGTTAAGGACTGACTGATTTAGACAAGGTTCAATGCACTCTCTATCAAACTGCAGGCAGGGTATGGATATACACTTTTTGGGTAATTTTAACCACTTCCGGTTTGTCCAGGAAGCTTAGAATCAACACAGGTAGACCTCATAGTGGCCTGATGGATTGTCATCGAAGAGAGGTTCATACGGAATTCATTACCCACATAGGCTTCAGGTTGAATTTAGGGGTGCAGGCAATGTATTCCTATGGGGAGAGTAGTCAATGCAAACTGTTTGAAGTAAACACCTTCCTTTAACTGTTAAGGGTTAATGCCACACGGTCAAGGTTAGGCTTGCACTGTAACGGTTTTCATATAGTGAAGGAGAGTCGGACCAAACTGCAGCGTGTCGATTGCAATCCATGTTTATTTAAACAAACGTAAACACGACTAAACACGAACACTACAAAACAATAAACAAAACGAAATCCGAAAACAGCCTATACTTGTGTCAACTAACATCAAACAAGGACATCAAGACACTCAGGACAATCACCCACGACAAACTCAAAGAATATGGCTGCCTAAATATGGTTCCCAATCAGAGACAACTATAAACACCTGCCTCTGATTGAGAACCACTCCAGACAGCCATAGACTTTGCTAGATAACCCCACTAGCTACAATCCCAATACATACACACCAAAACCCCAATACAAAACACACCACAATACAAAAACCCGATGCCACACCCTGGCCTGACCCAATACATGAAGAAAAACACAAAATACTTAGACCAGGGCGTGACAGAACCCCCCCCCCCCCCCCTAAGGTGCGGACTCCCGAACGCACCTCAAAACAATAGGGAGGGTCCGGGTGGGCGTCTGTCCATGGTGGCGGCTCCGGCGCGGGACGTGGAACCCACACTGATTCTCAGGCTTCCATCCGCTACGCCGTGCTGCCTCCTCATATCTGCGCCTCTCAGCTTTCGCCGCCTCCAGTTCTTCCTTGGGGCGGCGATATTCTCCAGGCTGAGCCCAGGGTCCTTTACCGTCCAGTTCTTCCTCCCATGTCCATTTCTCCAGGTGGTGCAGCCTCTCCCACTGCAGCTGCTGCTTTTCCTGCTGCCTCTCCTGTGGCTCCTGCCTGTTAACACGCTGCTTGGTCCGTTGGTGGTGGGTGATTCTGTAACGGTTTTCATATAGTGAAGGAGAGTCGGACCAAACTGCAGCGTGTCGATTGCGATCCATGTTTATTTAAACAAACGTAAACACGACTAAACACGAACACTACAAAACAATAAACGAAACGAAAACCGAAAACAGCCTATACTTGTATCAACTAACATCAAACAAGGACATCAAGACACTCAGGACAATCACCCACGACAAACTCAAAGAATATGGCTGCCTAAATATGGTTCCCAATCAGAGACAACGATAAACACCTGCCTCTGATTGAGAACCACTCCAGACAGCCATAGACTTTGCTAGATAACCCCACTAGCTACAATTCCAATACATACACACCAAAACCCCAAGACAAAACACACCACAATACAAAAACCCGATGCCACACCCTGGCCTGACCCAATACATGAAGAAAAACACAAAATACTTAGACCAGGGCGTGACATGCACGGATCGGGAGGACCTTAGGAACGTACCTGAGGTCGAATTGTGCTTCTCACCCTAACGGTTCTCTCACTGTCACCCAAAAGCAAATGACATTGAGGGCCAGGCTTCATTTTAGGCCTTCTTTTTTTCAAGGTCGCTGCACGCGAGCTACTGTCAAGCGGGGCGTCTCATTGAACTCGGCACAGTCTGGAGACTATGGTGATGCCATTTTTTGTGTTGATTTCAGAATGCCATTTTGGTGATGGTCCCTCTCCGTTTAAACATATTGCAAATGTACAAAAGTCTACTAGCAAGTCAGTGTCCATCAGTCAATTAGATGTCATTCTGACACCAAACTGATATCAATTGACACCAAACCCACTTTTTCCAACTCATTTAGAAGCCAACTATCACATATGTCAGAGCAGGCCCATAATTCACAGTGCCTTCTGTTTAAAACATAATAAAAACGTAAAACTCATAGTTACGTTCTAGCTGCGGGTCCAGTTCGGACATTATGTGTAGGCCTATGTGAGGCGACCCCAAATCCCGAGTTTCGGCTCGATAGGTCCTTCGGTGCCCGAGCAAAACCCTAATTGGTGCTGAAAATCCACTTTTTTTCCATGCCTTGCTATGGGGTCCTTGAATAAGCTATCGGACAGAAACGTTGGGGTCCGTCTCTATGGGCCTAGCCGGTTTCAATGCACCTAGTCTTGTGTCTATGAGACTTTTCTAAATGTTGTCATTTTCGTAATGGTCAAAATGAATTGAAGTCATTGCAAATGTACGAGGCTGTTTCTCGGTCCTTTCTCGGAACCTTCTAGAGCCACCTAACTCACCACGCACTATCGACCTGAGGTCTAGAACAGGTTTATAAAGTTTCGGAACTCTAGGTCTGATGGTTCTTTTTTAGCTCAAACAAAGCTAACTATTGCAGGCACTGTCTGTCTCTACGCACCCCAATTCGTCCCACTTCCAAGTTGTGTGTCTGTGTGATTTAGTTTTCCTTTGACATTTTATGGGAAAAATGACTGATTTACAGTTCATGGGCGTTGCCTAATCACATATATGATGTTTTGGAAAGATCTGACTTTTTTAACCCCTCGAAACAGCCCTTGAGACACCAATTATGGCACTTCCGGTTGGCACAGGAAGCTATATGTCAACACACATCCTCATTGGGGTATGCTTTAACAGAATCCTGAGTTTTAAGTCTTTACGTTAAGAACTGACTGATTTACACAGGGTTGAATGCACTATCTCTATCAAACTGCAGGCAGGGTATGGATATACACTTTTAGGGTGATTTTAACCAAAGGAGGACATAAAGAGGACAAGAAAGTGAAAGATGGAAACAGTATAACAGATATCAAAAATTCTATACAAACAACTTGATCGAGACCGTTGCGAATTTGTTGATATTGGAACGGCATTTCTAGCTTAAACGGTGTAGGAGGAGTGTCTCCTCATGATTTTGGCCCTGCAGCGTCTGCGAGTATCCTAGCCAACGGTTCCGTTTTGGAACATCAGAATTGACACAGAGAGCTCTTAGTGAAGAGCAGGTGAGGTGTTTCTTAAATCGCACTCCCTCGAGAACGGTAGACCCAATTTTAAAAGCGTTTCCGCCCTTGAGAAGCAGAGAAGTAGAGGAAGATTTTATGCCAAAATATGTTTGTGTAACTGTTTGTTTAGTGGTCAAAACGATAGTTGTTTGGGAAAGTAATAAATTGCCTTGCTGCTGGCATGATTTACAGACACTTGAAAGTGAGGCGATGGGTTACGAAAACGGCTATGGGTACAGATTGGTAGCCCCGATTTGAAATCCGCCCTTTTCTATGAAGAACAGAGAAGCAGGGGAAGATTTTAGCTTGCAGAACTTTTTTCCTAAAAAATGCTCCGACAGTGGTCAAAACGACCGTTGTTTGGGAAGGTTGAAAAACAAGTGGTAATGCAGTTACAAAAACAGCTGTACCGTAAGTTCCGTATGGAAAATGTTGATTCTGCACACAGCTATGAATAGCAGAGAAGTAGACAAATATCCCATTCACTCTAACTTCTTGTCTAACTTGTTGCAGTATTGGTCAAAATAGACACTGCTTGCCAAAATGTTACAGAAACTGATGTTGGTGCTGTTACTTAAACTCCTGTAACTTTTGATGCGAATATCATTTTTGCCTCCAAACTCCAGATTTGAGTAGCAGAGAAGTAGACGAAGCTGGAACACTTGACATGTCTTGTCTAAGTGGTTGCAAATTGGTTTTATTAGCTGACTTGTGTCAAAAATGGCTTGATTTCACTTACAAAGAATGTCACTTGGAAGTGATGATGTCACAATGGGGCACTTGAGTTTCTTGAGAGATCCAATGAAAGCGGAAGGAGGACATAAAGAGGACAAGAAACTGAAGGATGGAAACAGTATAACAGATATCAAAAATTCTATACAAACAACTTGATCGAGACCGTTGCGAATTTGTTGATATTGGAACGGCATTTCTAGCTTAAACGGTGTAGGAGGAGTGTCTCCTCATGATTTTGGCCCTGCAGCGTCTGCGAGTATCCTAGCCAACGGTTCCGTTTTGGAACATCAGAATTGACACAGAGAGCTCTTAGTGAAGAGCAGGTGAGGTGTTTCTTAAATCGCACTCCCTCGAGAACGGTAGACCCAATTTTAAAAGCGTTTCCGCCCTTGAGAAGCAGAGAAGTAGAGGAAGATTTTATGCCAAAATATGTTTGTGTAACTGTTTGTTTAGTGGTCAAAACGATAGTTGTTTGGGAAAGTAATAAATTGCCTTGCTGCTGGCATGATTTACAGACACTTGAAAGTGAGGCGATGGGTTACGAAAACGGCTATGGGTACAGATTGGTAGCCCCGATTTGAAATCCGCCCTTTTCTATGAAGAACAGAGAAGCAGGGGAAGATTTTAGCTTGCAGAACTTTTTTCCTAAAAAATGCTCCGACAGTGGTCAAAACGACCGTTGTTTGGGAAGGTTGAAAAACAAGTGGTAATGCAGTTACAAAAACAGCTGTACCGTAAGTTCCGTATGGAAAATGTTGATTCTGCACACAGCTATGAATAGCAGAGAAGTAGACAAATATCCCATTCACTCTAACTTCTTGTCTAACTTGTTGCAGTATTGGTCAAAATAGACACTGCTTGCCAAAATGTTACAGAAACTGATGTTGGTGCTGTTACTTAAACTCCTGTAACTTTTGATGCGAATATCATTTTTGCCTCCAAACTCCAGATTTGAGTAGCAGAGAAGTAGACGAAGCTGGAACACTTGACATGTCTTGTCTAAGTGGTTGCAAATTGGTTTTATTAGCTGACTTGTGTCAAAAATGGCTTGATTTCACTTACAAAGAATGTCACTTGGAAGTGATGATGTCACAATGGGGCACTTGAGTTTCTTGAGAGATCCAATGAAAGCGGAAGGAGGACATAAAGAGGACAAGAAACTGAAGGATGGAAACAGTATAACAGATATCAAAAATTCTATACAAACAACTTGATCGAGACCGTTGCGAATTTGTTGATATTGGAACGGCATTTCTAGCTTAAACGGTGTAGGAGGAGTGTCTCCTCATGATTTTGGCCCTGCAGCGTCTGCGAGTATCCTAGCCAACGGTTCCGTTTTGGAACATCAGAATTGACACAGAGAGCTCTTAGTGAAGAGCAGGTGAGGTGTTTCTTAAATCGCACTCCCTCGAGAACGGTAGACCCAATTTTAAAAGCGTTTCCGCCCTTGAGAAGCAGAGAAGTAGAGGAATATTTTATGCCAAAATATGTTTGTGTAACTGTTTGTTTAGTGGTCAAAACGATAGTTGTTTGGGAAAGTAATAAATTGCCTTGCTGCTGGCATGATTTACAGACACTTGAAAGTGAGGCGATGGGTTACGAAAACGGCTATAGGTACAGATTGGTAGCCCCGATTTGAAATCCGCCCTTTTCTATGAAGAACAGAGAAGCAGGGGAAGATTTTAGCTTGCGGAACTTTTTTCCTAAAAAATGCTCCGACAGTGGTCAAAACGACCGTTGTTTGGGAAGGTTGAAAAACAAGTGGTAATGCAGTTACAAAAACAGCTGTACCGTAAGTTCCGTATGGAAAATTTTGATTCTGCACACAGCTATGAATAGCAGAGAAGTAGACAAATATCCCATTCACTCTAACTTCTTGTCTAACTTGTTGCAGTATTGGTCAAAATAGACACTGCTTGCCAAAATGTTACAGAAACTGATGTTGGTGCTGTTACTTAAACTCCTGTAACTTTTGATGCGAATATCATTTTTGCCTCCAAACTCCAGATTTGAGTAGCAGAGAAGTAGACGAAGCTGGAACACTTGACATGTCTTGTCTAAGTGGTTGCAAATTGGTTTTATTAGCTGACTTGTGTCAAAAATGGCTTGATTTCACTTACAAAGAATGTCACTTGGAAGTGATGATGTCACAATGGGGCACTTGAGTTTCTTGAGAGATCCAATGAAAGCGGAAGGAGGACATAAAGAGGACAAGAAAGTGAAGGATGGAAACAGTATAACAGATATCAAAAATTCTATACAAAAAACTTGATCGAGACCGTTGCGAATTTGTTGATATTGGAACGGCATTTCTAGCTTAAACGGTGTAGGAGGAGTGTCTCCTCATGATTTTGGCCCTGCAGCGTCTGCGAGACATGTCTTGTCTAAGTGGTTGCAAATTGGTTTTATTAGCTGACTTGTGTCAAAAATGGCTTGATTTCACTTACAAAGAATGTCACTTGGAAGTGATGATGTCACAATGGGGCACTTGAGTTTCTTGAGAGATCCAATGAAAGCGGAAGGAGGACATAAAGAGGACAAGAAAGTGAAGGATGGAAACAGTATAACAGATATCAAAAATTCTATACAAACAACTTGATCGAGACCGTTGCGAATTTGTTGATATTGGAACGGCATTTCTAGCTTAAACGGTGTAGGAGGAGTGTCTCCTCATGATTTTGGCCCTGCAGCGTCTGCGAGTATCCTAGCCAACGGTTCCGTTTTGGAATATCAGAATTGACACAGAGAGCTGTTAGTGAAGAGCAGGTGAGGTGTTTCTTAAATCGCACTCCCTCGAGAACGGTAGACCCAATTTTAAAAGCGTTTCCGCCCTTGAGAAGCAGAGAAGTAGAGGAATATTTTATGCCAAAATATGTTTGTGTAACTGTTTGTTTAGTGGTCAAAACGATAGTTGTTTGGGAAAGTAATAAATTGCCTTGCTGCTGGCATGATTTACAGACACTTGAAAGTGAGGCGATGGGTTACGAAAACGGCTATAGGTACAGATTGGTAGCCCCGATTTGAAATCCGCCCTTTTCTATGAAGAACAGAGAAGCAGGGGAAGATTTTAGCTTGCAGAACTTTTTTCCTAAAAAATGCTCCGACAGTGGTCAAAACGACCGTTGTTTGGGAAGGTTGAAAAACAAGTGGTAATGCAGTTACAAAAACAGCTGTACCGTAAGTTCCGTATGGAAAATTTTGATTCTGCACACAGCTATGAATAGCAGAGAAGTAGACAAATATCCCATTCACTCTAACTTCTTGTCTAACTTGTTGCAGTATTGGTCAAAATAGACACTGCTTGCCAAAATGTTACAGAAACTGATGTTGGTGCTGTTACTTAAACTCCTGTAACTTTTGATGCGAATATCATTTTTGCCTCCAAACTCCAGATTTGAGTAGCAGAGAAGTAGACGAAGCTGGAACACTTGACATGTCTTGTCTAAGTGGTTGCAAAGTGGTTTTATTAGCTGACTTGTGTCAAAAATGGCTTGATTTCACTTACAAAGAATGTCACTTGGAAGTGATGATGTCACAATGGGGCACTTGAGTTTCTTGAGAGATCCAATGAAAGCGGAAGGAGGACATAAAGAGGACACGAAAGTAAAAGATGGAAACAGTATAACAGATATCAAAAATTCTATACAAACAACTTGATCGAGACCGTTGCGAATTTGTTGATATTGGAACGGCATTTCTAGCTTAAACGGTGTAGGAGGAGTGTCTCCTCATGATTTTGGCCCTGCAGCGTCTGCGAGACATGTCTTGTCTAAGTGGTTGCAAATTGGTTTTATTAGCTGACTTGTGTCAAAAATGGCTTGATTTCACTTACAAAGAATGTCACTTGGAAGTGATGATGTCACAATGGGGCACTTGAGTTTCTTGAGAGATCCAATGAAAGCGGAAGGAGGACATAAAGAGGACACGAAAGTGAAAGATGGAAACAGTATAACAGATATCAAAAATTCTATACAAACAACTTGATCGAGACCGTTGCGAATTTGTTGATATTGGAACGGCATTTCTAGCTTAAACGGTGTAGGAGGAGTGTCTCCTCATGATTTTGGCCCTGCAGCGTCTGCGAGTATCCTAGCCAACGGTTCCGTTTTGGAATATCAGAATTGACACAGAGAGCTGTAAGTGAAGAGCAGGTGAGGGGTTTCTTAAATCGCACTCCCTCGAGAACGGTAGACTCTATTTTAAAAGCGTTTCCGCCCTTGAGAAGCAGAGAAGTACAGGAATATTTTATGCCAAAATATGTTTGTGTAACTGTTTGTTTAGTGGTCAAAACGATAGTTGTTTGGGAAAGTAATAAATTGCCTTGCTGCTGGCATGATTTACAGACACTTGAAAGTGAGGCGATGGGTTACGAAAACGGCTATAGGTACAGATTGGTAGCCCCGATTTGAAATCCGCCCTTTTCTATGAAGAACAGAGAAGCAGGGGAAGATTTTAGCTTGCAGAACTTTTTTCCTAAAAAATGCTCCGACAGTGGTCAAAACGACCGTTGTTTGGGAAGGTTGAAAAACAAGTGGTAATGCAGTTACAAAAACAGCTGTACCGTAAGTTCCGTATGGAAAATTTTGATTCTGCACACAGCTATGAATAGCAGAGAAGTAGACAAATATCCCATTCACTCTAACTTCTTGTCTAACTTGTTGCAGTATTGGTCAAAATAGACACTGCTTGCCAAAATGTTACAGAAACTGATGTTGGTGCTGTTACTTAAACTCCTGTAACTTTTGATGCGAATATCATTTTTGCCTCCAAACTCCAGATTTGAGTAGCAGAGAAGTAGACGAAGCTGGAACACTTGACATGTCTTGTCTAAGTGGTTGCAAAGTGGTTTTATTAGCTGACTTGTGTCAAAAATGGCTTGATTTCACTTACAAAGAATGTCACTTGGAAGTGATGATGTCACAATGGGGCACTTGAGTTTCTTGAGAGATCCAATGAAAGCGGAAGGAGGACATAAAGAGGACACGAAAGTGAAAGATGGAAACAGTATAACAGATATCAAAAATTCTATACAAACAACTTGATCGAGACCGTTGCGAATTTGTTGATATTGGAACGGCATTTCTAGCTTAAACGGTGTAGGAGGAGTGTCTCCTCATGATTTTGGCCCTGCAGCGTCTGCGAGACATGTCTTGTCTAAGTGGTTGCAAATTGGTTTTATTAGCTGACTTGTGTCAAAAATGGCTTGATTTCACTTACAAAGAATGTCACTTGGAAGTGATGATGTCACAATGGGGCACTTGAGTTTCTTGAGAGATCCAATGAAAGCGGAAGGAGGACATAAAGAGGACACGAAAGTGAAAGATGGAAACAGTATAACAGATATCAAAAATTCTATACAAACAACTTGATCGAGACCGTTGCGAATTTGTTGATATTGGAACGGCATTTCTAGCTTAAACGGTGTAGGAGGAGTGTCTCCTCATGATTTTGGCCCTGCAGCGTCTGCGAGTATCCTAGCCAACGGTTCCGTTTTGGAATATCAGAATTGACACAGAGAGCTGTAAGTGAAGAGCAGGTGAGGGGTTTCTTAAATCGCACTCCCTCGAGAACGGTAGACTCTATTTTAAAAGCGTTTCCGCCCTTGAGAAGCAGAGAAGTACAGGAATATTTTATGCCAAAATATGTTTGTGTAACTGTTTGTTTAGTGGTCAAAACGATAGTTGTTTGGGAAAGTAATAAATTGCCTTGCTGCTGGCATGATTTACAGACACTTGAAAGTGAGGCGATGGGTTACGAAAACGGCTATAGTTACAGATTGGTAGCCCCGATTTGAAATCCGCCCTTTTCTATGAAGAGCAGAGAAGCAGGGGAAGATTTTAGCTTGCGGAACATTTTTCCTAAAAAATGCTCAGACAGTGGTCAAAACGCCGTTGTTTGGGAAGGTTGAAAAACACGTGGTAATGCAGTTACAAAAACAGCTGTACCGTAAGTTCCGTATGGAATATTTTGATTCTGCACACAGCTATGAATAGCAGAGAAGTAGACGAATATCCCATTCACTCTAACTTCTTGTCTAACTTGTTGCAGTATTGGTCAAAATAGACACTGCTTGCCAAAATGTTACAGAAACTGATGTTGGTGCTGTTACTTAAACTCCTGTAACTTTTTATGCGAATATCATTTTTGCCTCCAAACTCCAGATTTGAGTAGCAGAGAAGTAGACGAAGCTGGAACACTTGACATGTCTTGTCTAAGTGGTTGCAAATTGGTTTTATTAGCTGACTTGTGTCAAAAATGGCTTGATTTCACTTACAAAGAATGTCACTTGGAAGTGATGATGTCACAATGGGGCACTTGAGTTTCTTGAGAGATCCAATGAAAGCGGAAGGAGGACATAAAGAGGACACGAAAGTGAAAGATGGAAACAGTATAACAGATATCAAAAATTCTAAACAAACAACTTGATCGAGACCGTTGCGAATTTGTTGATATTGGAACGGCATTTCTAGCTTAAACGGTGTAGGAGGAGTGTCTCCTCATGATTTTGGCCCTGCAGCGTCTGCGAGTATCCTAGCCAACGGTTCCGTTTTGGAATATCAGAATTGACACAGAGAGCTGTTAGTGAAGAGCAGGTGAGGGGTTTATTAGATCGCTCTCCCTCGAGAACGGTAGACCCAATTTTAAAAGCGTTTCCGCCCTTGAGAAGCAGAGAAGTAGAGGAAGATTTTATGCCAAAATATGTTTGTGTAACTGTTTGTTTAGTGGTCAAAACGATAGTTGTTAGGGAAAGTAATAAATTGCCTTGCTGCTGCCATGATTTACAGACACTTGAAAGTGAGGCGATGGGTTACGAAAACGGCTATAGGTACAGATTGGTAGCCCCGATATGAAATCCGCCCTTTTCTATGAAGAGCAGAGAAGCTGGGGAAGATTTTAGCTTGCGGAACTTTTTTCCTCAAAAATGCTCCGAAAGTGATCAAAACGACCGTTGTTTGGGGAAGGTTGAAAAACAAGTGGTAATGCAGTTACAAAAACAGCTGTACCGTAAGTTCCGTATGGAATATTTTGATTCTGCACACAGCTATGAATAGCAGAGAAGTAGACGAATATCCCATTCACTCTAACTTCTTGTCTAACTTGTTGCAGTATTGGTCAAAATAGACACTGCTTGCCAAAATGTTACAGAAACTGATGTTGGTGCTCTTACTTAAACTCCTGTAACTTTTGATGCGAATATCATTTTTGCCTCCAAACTCCAGATTTGAGTAGCAGAGAAGTAGACGAAGCTGGAACACTTGACATGTCTTGTCTAAGTGGTAGCAAAGTGGTTTTATTAGCTGATTTGTGTCAAAAATGGCTTGATTTCACTTACAAAGAATGTCACTTGGAAGTGATGATGTCACAATGGGGCACTTGAGTTTCTTGAGAGATCCAATGAAAGCGGAAGGAGGACATAAAGAGGACAAGAAAGTGAAAAACGGAAACAGTATAACAGATATCAAAAATTCTATACAAACAATTTGATCGAGACCGTTGCGAATTTGTTGGTATTGGAACGGCATTTCTAGCTTAAATGGTGTAGGAGGAGTGTCTCCTCATGATTTTGGCCCTGCAGCGTCTGCGAGTATCCTAGCCAACGGTTCCGTTTTGGAATATCAGAATTGACACAGAGAGCTGTTAGTGAAGAGCAGGTGAGGGGTTTCTTAAATCGCTCTCCCTCGAGAACGGTAGACCCAATTTTAAAAGCGTTTCCGCCCTTGAGAAGTGTTAATGTTCAAATACTGGAGAGTGGATTTCAGTTGTAACAAAAGACAGTTTTAATGAGTCAGAGATATCTTGTCCCGCAGTTTTACTTGCACGGACCTAGTTCACATAACTCGGCAAGGAGCCAGGTGAAAAAGAGGCCTATACAATGGTTACATACATTTTCATACATAGAATAAAGTAGGTGGAGTCTTGTCGTTTCGGTCTTCTTGACTGGTCGGAGGGTTGGAGGCGGGCCTTGCTCTAGCCAGAGCGGGCCCCATTGGTGCACAGCAAAAGTTCTTTGCTCTTGGGACCGGCCAGTTAGAGGGAGATGAGATGTGTGTTTATATAAGGAAGAGGGGGTCAGTCTTATGGCTGGGTGTATGTGTTCTTACGACGGAATGTCTTTGTTTATATGAGCTATGTGTATGAATATTTATATAACAAATCCCCCTCTTCACATCTATTAGACATGAAAACTATAGCAGAAAGGTGGCGGTTGCAATCGTGGGTATACATAAGGTGGTGCTCCTAACCTTGTCTGGTTTGCATGGTGGGTCTGTAGGTGTAGTGCTACGTTTGGGACGGGAGTGATTGGAGGGAATGATATCAGGAAAGGAGTTAGGGACATGTGTAGGGGTTGGTGTATGTGATGTGGCAGGGTGAAATAGTTGTTCAATTAACCATGTGAAAGTCCTAGGGTTACTCCAAATATCAGTAGGAATATCACAAATAAGGGACCAGATATCCCCAGCCTCACCCAGAGAGGGAGAAATTTCCCTCTAACTGGGCGAGGTTCCCTTCTCAGGGGAGGCGGAGTTTGATGCCGCATCACCTGAGGAAGGAGTGTCTTCATTTGGAATCGAATTTAGGCCGCTCAAATCAGCTCTGACTTCAGTCAGTGTTCTAGAAGGAATTGGGGCTGGGGTGCAATGTGTAAGGCGGTGCCAAGGTGTGCCTGATTTACCTTTGACCTGGACTGAGTGTGAAGTAACCTCCTTCACTTCGTACGGTCCAGTCCACCTGGGTTCCAGCCACTTTCTCTTGTGGACTGTAACCCTCACCCCGTCACCAACCTTTACCTTCAGTAGTGGCGTGTCCCCCGGCAGCTCCCCCTCCTGGACCTTGTGAACCTGGGTAGAGAGTGCTGCAGAGAGAACCGTCAGTTTTTTCACATAATTAGACATTACAATTTGTTGTACATCAAGGGCGGGCATATGACCTCCCTCCCTTGGTGGACCATGCATGACTCTACCAGTCATTATCCCATGAGGCACATACTTTAGCTATCTTAGCTTTTGCTTTTGGTTTGACGTTCCACCAGATTTTGGGATTGGGGCCTGTACACAGATCCAAATCTGTGGGTTATGCCAAATCTTTCTTCCACCTGTCTCAGGTGTTTGTTAAATGTAAGCCATTTGTCAAATTTGATTTGTCTTGGGATGCCATACCTGGGTATTAGTTTGGTTTGTAGCCACTTAAAGACTGACCTAGCATCCTCCCCTTTTGTTATTATTGCCTCTACCCATTTGGAGAACCTATCTACTATGACTAGGAGATAGAGTTTGCCTTTAGATACATTTTCGGGGCCCATGTCGGTGTAGTCTATACTAATATCCTGAAAACATGCATTAGGTATTACGTATGAGCCCATTGGTGTTTGATATGGTTTCTTTGGGTTGTGTCTGTCACAACCATTGCATTCGTCACAAAATAAATCATCGTCATAAAATAAGTCAGTCATATTTTTTATGTGAGGGTGCCACCAGATGTGCGAGGCCTTTTTGGAGGGTCTTTAGTTTGCCTTCGTGTGTGGGGCCATGTGTTTCTCATAAAAGTTCTGGGTCCATCAGTGTGGCCTGCTTCATGGGCATGGGCTGAGTCTGTATAGATATTCAGTCTTTCCTTTTCCTCTGATGAGGACCTGCGTCAATCCGATGATTTCAACTAATTTGGCCGATGCTGGTTGAGGGATGATGGCTGATTGAAGGGTGACATCACGAGGTGAGCTGTTTTTTCAATAGCTTTTGCTACTGCAGCAACGTATCTGGAGCATGTTGACTGTCCTACCTCAATGTGGTCAAGTTTGAAGAGTAGTACATCAAGACCCTTCTCTCCCCCTCTTGTTTCTGGAATAGGACGGATGAGGTGAATCCTTCCCTTTCAGAAACATCCAAATGGAACTTGTTCTTGTAGTCAGGTGCAGTCAGAGCTGCTGCCGCTGATAGATCTGTTTTCAGGAGTGCTATGGCTGTTGATGCTTCAGCCGTCCAGGCCAGGGGTGCATGGAGGTTCCTTGATCGTAGGATGACCGGTGCTGCCACCCCCTCTGGGCCACACGCAATGGTACAACACCTGATAGGTGGGGTCAGGTGCATCATGTCTTCGTCCCAGTCTGCAGTGTAGAGGCAGTCATCAGTTTCTGTTGCATTGAGTGTGCAATGGATCTCAGCTTGGGGAGTCTTATATGGTTGCAGAGTGTAGATTTGAGCTTTCAGTTGGTTGAACTTAAACTGGATGTGAGGGGTGGCAGGCCCTGTGGGTAGGCATTTTAGCCAGTACACTTCTTGGGCTTCAGACAGTGTGGTCATCGGCAGGAGTGGCATCCTCATCATTCTTACTGGGTGATCAGGTGTTGAAGTGGGAGGGTTGGTTGTAATCTTGCTGCTCCTGCTGCATGTGGCTAGATTCTGGGTGGTTGTATGCTGGCTGTTGCTGATGCATGGGTGTGGGTCCTGGTTGCTGATGTTGCAGAGGTGGGTTTCCCCCACTTCCTCTTGCTCTCCATTGCTGTTGCTGCAGGGAGAGTGGTTTCATGCAATCTCTGGCAAAATGACCGGGAATTCCGCAGTTAAAACACTGGTAGTTTCCCCCTCTGTGTTGTCCAGTGTAGGGACCCCGTCGAGCCCATACTGGGTGTTGTTGTTGCAGGATATACTGCTGTGGGGGAGGGTATTGGGGTGGTTGGGCCCCCCTAGTGGCCGTGAGTGAGGCTGCCTGCTGTTGGATCATCTGAGCGACAGTCTGGGCCACTATTTGGGAGATGTCTGTTTTGGTTCCCGGCTCCTTCGTTTCTTCCGCCACCATCTGTTTCTTAGGTTTTTCTCCTTGTTGTGCTTCCTTCAATTGGAGTTTCAGGAGTTGTACCTGGAGGGACTGCACCTGGCTCTCAGCACCCCCTCTTTCCTTGTTGTGCTGGGTCACATGGTGGTGCACATGCGTATTGAATTGGGTCAGAGGAAGTGCAATCAACCCTACCGTTCCTCTGAGTTTGGTTTTAACATCTCCAGGACACCCGTTGACCACCATTTCCTTCCACATGCTGAGTGTGGTATCAGTGTGATCGAATGGTTCTTCGTGGACCGATCTCCATGTGGTCTTAGCCCTGTCCAGGTATGCTGCAGGTTGCTCACCTGGGTTGATTGTGAAGGAGGATAAGGTGGCATGGTTTCTTTCTGTAGGGTATGCTCTCCGTAGAACTTCCCATAATCTGGTACGGAAGTGGTCTATGGGCAGTGTTGGGGCCCGCCATCCAAGGTCAGCTGCTGTCATGAGGGCCTCCATGGTTCCGTGGTCGGTGGCTCTTGCTAGAAGTGCTTTCATGTCTCCTAGGCAGAGTTGCAGGCCTGACGTAAGTGTCTGCAGTTGAAATAGCCACGCTGAAGCTCCTCCATGTAGGCTAGGCATCTGTCCCATCAGTGTTGTTAAATCAGTCATTTTCCAGGGCTGGTACTCCACAGTGTGTGCATCACCTGGTGTCGGTCGCAGGGGGTACTGTCCTGCCATCTCCTGCTCTCACTCTCTTCTATCAGCAATTCTGGAGGACTGACGGAGTGTTTCGGACCCCATTGATTCGGTAACTTTGGTTACTGTTCCTCTCATTATGCCTTCCACACGGTAGGCTCCCTCTCTGTTGTTATCTTGGTTAGCTATTAGCTCCCTGAGTTCCTTAGCTCGAGCTATTGATGATTTCAGCAGCTCCTGCATCTTAGTCACGTTTGGAGCTCCCATCGGAGCTGGGGTGAGCACCATGTCAATTTCTTCTTCGTTTTCGATATCCATGTTCTGATGACAGTCCTCCCTATCCGTCTGATAGAAGTGGTTTGAATCTAATCTTGTTTGTAGGTGTCCTCTGGTTTCAGAGGTGAGAGAGTTCACAGAGGAGCATTGCGGCCTCCGTTCCTGGGGGAGGTCTCCTGCTCCTGGAATCCCAGTTTCGAACTGTTCACATACCATATGGCCAGCCGTTATCCCCAGGGTAATTTCCCCTTTTAACTCCCCTTGGTCTATTCTCAGAACTGGAGCCTGTATTGTGGGAGGTGCCCTGGGCAGGAATGGGTTGTGTGACGGGCTCCGGTGATTTTGTCCCTTTGAGTATGGCTGGGGCTGAACTGCCTCCATTGTCAATTGTGGATATAGTGAGGGAGAAACGGCCACAGGGGGAGCGGTGGGCAAGTTCTCAGGCGAAGCTTTAACATCCCCCGACGCCACAATAGCCACGCACATCATGTCTGGTGTGTTTTTGGGTAGCACCCTCCTACTCTCCTGTATGGCCCATGTACCTATCTTGAGCTCCCCCTCCGCTCTCTCTCTCTCTCTTGTACCTACTTTTTTGAACCTGTGTATCTTGTTTCTCTCCGCCTCACTCGCTTTTGCATGCTCTACTGCGTCCTCTAATTTTGTCTGCATATCTTGGAGTTTCCCCCCTGTAGGTGGTCCTACGCTAAAATAACCTGCTTGTGTCCATCTTATCCGTAATCCTTTCCACACTTTCTCCACTTTCCCATACTGTTCTTTACCTCCCGCTCTATCAATCATACTCTGATCTAAATATTCATTGAATTTTAGTTTGGGCGTGGTAGCTGCAGACATTTTATCTAGTTTGTCTGATAATGTGTATAATGCGTTATTTAGGTATATTCAATCCTTACTATGTGGTGTTTATTTCTATCGTTGTATGCTTAGATATACTGCTGTACTGGCAATGGCTTATCTCTTCTACCCCCACCCTCGCATACCAAGGGGGTTATCAGTATGTGACGCCCGCCACGTGTCTGTTTCTCCCGTATTTTATTTGAATTTGTTCAGCGATTCGTTTAAGTATTTTCTAAAAATGATTCGGCGATTTCCTTTTGGAACAATATATCAGTGAATATATGCGGTTCTATAACAATTTTCAGAGTAATTCTAGCTCTTAGATAGAATTTCTAGACAACTAAGAGTTGTTCAGTGAATTATTTAAATACTTTCTGTAAACAATTCAGTAAATTCCTTTATGAACTTATATCAGTAAATTCGAGCGATTCTATAGCAATTGTCAGAATAATTATATATCTTTAGGAAATATGGATAGAATAGAAAAACCCAAAAATCAGTATGTAGCTTTTAGCGTCTGTCAAACAAAGTCTGTACTAAGCTCGGCGGCTTATTTAAATACTTTCTAGAAACAATTCAGTAAGTTCCTTTATGAACTTATATCAGTAAATTCCAGCGATTCTATAGCAATTGTCAGAATAATTTTAAACTTTAGGCAATATCAACAGGAATGAAAAAAAAACGAAAATCAGTATTCCAGCCCGGCTGCTGTCAATCAAAATTGCACGGCCATTCGATACTAAGGTGGCTTTGTCTACCAGCACGTGTGCCTAATAGCCCAGTTACGTATCCCAACCTACTCCACGACAAACATTTCTTTCAATTTAATTTCCCCCATCTCCAAATCATGGAATGTCAACTCTGGTTCATATTATGTTTATTGTTTGATGTGCAATAGCCACATCATTCCCGATCTCTGTCTTGTGGAACGCCAAACTTACATATCCTGTATCTACTCGACTACACCTCTTACAAAACCTATTAAATAATACACAGCTTTTTTAATAGGGCATTTTTCATGCAGATTCATTCAATCCAACCACACCTCCACAAGACCTATTCAATGTTATATGTATCAACAGGAGATTTTACTTGCAGATCCGGTTCATCCATAATTCAACTATAACCACACCTCCACAAGACCTTTATTCGATAGTACAGAACGTATCTGTTACGGTGCGTGAATGAGGACCCAAAAGCGAATTAATGTAAACAGAGCTTCTTTAATAACCAAACATAGGTAGGCTCAGATGGACCGGCAGATTCCGACAGGACAGGACAAGGTTGCAGCAAACATGACGATAGTCTGGTTCAGGCATGACTAACACAAAACAAGAATCCGACAAAGACAGGAGCAGAAACAGAGAGAGATATAGGGACCTAATCAGAGGGAAAAAGGGAACAGGTGGGAAAAGGGGTGAATGAGGTAGTCAGAGAAGACAAGGAACAGCTGGGGGAAAGAGGGACAGAAACGGTAACCTAGTACGACCAGCAGAGGGAGACAGGGTGAAAGGAAAGGACAGAAAGACACAACATGACAGTACATGACAGTACCCCCCCACTCACCGAGCGCCTCCTGGCGCACTCGAGGAGGAAGCCTGGCGGCAACGGAGGAAATCATCGATCAGCGCACGGTCCAGCACGTCCCGAGAGGGAACCCAACTCCTCTCCTCAGGACCGTACCCCTCCCAATCTACTAGGTACTGATGACCACGGCCCCGAGGACGCATGTCCAAAATCCTACGGACCCTGTAGATGGGTGCGCCCTCGACAAGGATGGGGGGGGGGGGGAAGACGAGCGGGGGCGCGAAGAACGGGCTTGACACAGGAGACATGGAAGACCGGGTGGACGCGACGAAGATATCGCGGCAGAAGAAGTCGCACTGCGACAGGGTTAATGATTTGAGAAATACGGAACGGACCAATGAACCGCGGGGTCAACTTGCGAGAAGCGGTCTTAAGGGGAAGGTTCTGAGTGGAGAGCCAAACTCTCTGACCGCGACAATATCTTGGACTCTTAGTTCTACGCTTATTAGCAGCTCTCACAGTCTGCGCCCTATAACGGCAAAGTGCAGACCTGACCCTCTTCCAGGTGCGCTCGCAACGTTGGACAAAAGCCTGAGCGGAGGGGACGCTGGACTCGGCGAACTGAGATGAGAACAGCGGAGGCTGGTACCCGAGGCTACTCTGAAAAGGAGATAGCCCGGTCGCAGACGAAGGAAGCGAGTTGTGGGCGTATTCTGCCCAGGGGAGCTGTTCTGACCAAGACGCAGGGTTGCGAAAAGAAAGACTGCGTAAGATGCGACCAATAGTCTGATTGGCCCGTTCTGCTTGACCGTTAGACTGGGGGTGAAAGCCGGAAGAGAGACTGACGGAAGCCCCAATCAAACGGCAAAACTCCCTCCAAAATTGAGACGTGAATTGCGGACCTCTGTCCGAAACGACGTCTGACGGAAGGCCATGAATTCTGAAAACATTCTCGATGATGATTTGTGCCGTCTCTTTAGCAGAAGGAAGCTTAGCAAGGGGGATAAAATGAGCCGCCTTAGAGAACCTGTCGACAACCGTAAGAATAACAGTCTTCCCCGCTGACGAAGGCAGTCCGGTGACAAAATCTAAGGCGATGTGAGACCACGGTCGAGAGGGAATGGGAAGCGGCCTGAGACGGCCGGCAGGAGGAGAGTTACCGGACTTAGTCTGCGCGCAGACCGAACAAGCAGCCACGAAGCGACGCGTGTCATGCTCCCGGGTGGGCCACCAAAAACGCTGGCGAATGGAAGCAAGCGTACCCCGAACGCCAGGGTGGCCGGCTAACTTAGCAGAGTGAGACCACTGAAGAACGGCCAGACGAGTAGGAACGGGAACGAAAAGAAGGTTCCTAGGACAGGCGCGCGGCGACGGAGTTTGAGTGAGTGCTTGCTTTACCTGCCTCTCAATTCCCCAGACAGTCAACCCGACAACACGCCCCTCAGGGAGAATCCCCTCGGGGTCAGTGGAGGCTACTGAAGAACTGAAGAGACGAGATAAAGCATCAGGCTTGGTGTTCTTAGAGCCCGGACGATAAGAAATCACGAACTCGAAACGAGCGAAAAACAGCGCCCAGCGCGCCTGACGCGCATTAAGTCGTTTGGCAGAACGGATGTACTCAAGGTTCCTATGGTCAGTCCAAACGACAAAAGGAACGGTCGCCCCCTCCAACCACTGTCGCCATTCGCCTAGGGCTAAGCGGATGGCGAGCAGTTCGCGGTTTCCCACATCATAGTTACGTTCCGACGGCGACAGGCGATGAGAAAAATACGCGCAAGGGTGGACCTTGTCGTCAGAGAGGGAGCGCTGAGAAAGAATGGCTCCCACGCCCACCTCTGACGCGTCAACCTCGACAACGAACTGTCTAGTGACGTCAGGTGTAACAAGGATAGGTGCGGATGTAAAACGATTCTTGAGGAGATCAAAAGCTCCCTGGGCGGAAACGGACCACCTAAAGCACGTCTTGACAGAAGTAAGGGCTGTGAGAGGAGCTGCCACCTGACCGAAATTACGGATGAAACGACGATAGAAGTTCGCGAAGCCGAGAAAGCGCTGCAGCTCGACGCGTGACTTAGGGACGGGCCAATCAATGACAGCTTGGACCTTAGCGGGATCCATCTTAATGCCTTCAGCGGAAATAACAGAACCGAGAAATGTGACGGAGGAGGCATGAAAAGAGCACTTCTCAGCCTTCACAAAAAGACAATTCTCTAAAAGGCGCTGGAGGACACGTCGAACGTGCTGAACATGAATCTGGAGTGATGGTGAAAAAATCAGGATATCGTCAAGGTAAACGAAAACAAAGATGTTCAGCATGTCTCTCAGGACATCATTGACTAATGCCTGAAAGACAGCTGGAGCGTTAGCGAGGCCGAAAGGAAGAACCCGGTATTCAAAGTGCCCTAACGGAGTGTTAAACGCCGTCTTCCACTCGTCCCCCTCCCTGATGCGCACGAGATGGTAAGCGTTACGAAGGTCCAACTTAGTGAAAAACCTGGCTCCCTGCAGGATCTCGAAGGCTGAAGACATAAGAGGAAGCGGATAACGATTCTTCACTGTTATGTCATTCAGCCCTCGATAATCTATGCAGGGGCGCAGGGACCCGTCCTTCTTCTTAACAAAAAAAAACCCCGCTCCGGCGGGAGAGGAGGAGGGGACTATGGTACCGGCGTCAAGAGCTACAGACAAATAATCTTCGAGAGCCTTACGTTCGGGAGCCGACAGAGAGTATAGTCTACCCCGGGGGGGAGTGGTTCCCGGAAGGAGATCAATACTACAATCATACGACCGGTGTGGAGGAAGAGAGGTGGCCCTGGACCGACTGAACACCGTGCGCAGATCGTGATATTCCTCCGGCACCCCTGTCAAATCACCAGGCTCCTCCTGTGAAGAAGAGACAGAGGAAACAGGAGGGATAGCAGACATTAAACATTTCACATGACAAGAGACGTTCCAGGAGAGGATAGAATTACTAGACCAATTAATAGAAGGATTATGACAAACTAGCCAGGGATGGCCCAAAACAACAGGTGTAAAAGGTGAACGAAAAATTAAAAAAGAAATGGTTTCGCTATGATTACCAGAAACAGTGAGGGTTAAAGGTAGCGTCTCACGCTGAATCCTGGGGAGAGGACTACCATCCAGGGCGAACAAGGCCGTGGACTCCCTTAACTGTCTGAGAGGAATGTCATGTTCCCGAGCCCAGGTCTCGTCCATAAAACAGCCCTCCGCCCCAGAGTCTATTAAGGCACTGCAGGAAGCTGACGAACCGGTCCAGCGTAGATGGACCGACAAGGTAGTGCAGGATCTTGAAGGAGAGACAGGAGTAGTAGCGCTCACCAGTAGCCCTCCGCTTACTGATGAGCTCTGGCTTTTACTGGACATGAAGTGACAAAATGACCAGCAGAACCGCAATAGAGACAGAGGCGGTTGGTGATTCTCCGTTCCCTCTCCTTAGTCGAGATGCGGATACCTCCCAGCTGCATAGGCTCAGCACCCGAGCCGGCAGAGGAAGATGGTAGTGATGCGGAGAGGGGGGCAACGGAGAACGCGAGCTCCTTTCCACGAGCTCGGTGACGAAGATCAACCCGTCGCTCAATGCGAATAGCGAGTTCAATCAAGGAATCCACGCTGGAAGGAACCTCCCGGGAGAGAATCTCATCCTTAACCTCTGCGCGGAGACCCTCCAGAAAACGAGCGAGCAAAGCCGGCTCGTTCCAGCCACTGGAGGCAGCAAGAGTGCGAAACTCAATAGAGTAGTCTGTTATGGATCGATTACCTTGACATAGGGAAGACAGGGCCCTGGAAGCCTCCTCCCCAAAAACAGATCGATCAAAAACCCGTATCATCTCCTCCTTAAAGTCCTGATACTGGTTAGTACACTCAGCCCTTGCCTCCCAGATTGCCGTGCCCCACTCACGAGCCCGTCCAGTAAGGAGAGATATGACGTAGGCGACACGAGCAGTGCTCCTGGAGTAAGTGTTGGGCTGGAGAGAAAACACAATATCACACTGGGTGAGGAACGAGCGGCATTCAGTGGGCTCCCCAGAGTAACACGGCGGGTTATTGATTCTGGGCTCCGGAGATTCGAAAGCCCTGGAAGTGGCCGGTGGATCGAGGCGGAGATGGTGAACCTGTTCTGTGAGGTTGGAGACTTGGGTGGCCAGGGTCTCAACGGCATGTCGAGCAGCAGACAATTCCTGCTCGTGTCTGCCTAGCATCGCTCCCTGGATCTCGACGGCTGAGTGGAGAGGATCCGAAGTCGCTGGGTCCATTCTTGGTCGGATTCTTCTGTTACGGTGCGTGAATGAGGACCCAAAAGCGAATTAATGTAAACAGAGCTTCTTTAATAACCAAACATAGGTAGGCTCAGATGGACCGGCAGATTCCGACAGGACAGGACAAGGTTGCAGCAAACATGACGATAGTCTGGTTCAGGCATGACTAACACAAAACAAGAATCCGACAAAGACAGGAGCAGAAACAGAGAGAGATATAGGGACCTAATCAGAGGGAAAAAGGGAACAGGTGGGAAAAGGGGTGAATGAGGTAGTCAGAGAAGACAAGGAACAGCTGGGGGAAAGAGGGACAGAAACGGTAACCTAGTACGACCAGCAGAGGGAGACAGGGTGAAAGGAAAGGACAGAAAGACACAACATGACAGTACATGACAGTATCAAAATAGGACATTTTACTTGCAGATTCGGTTCATCTATAATTCAACTATAACCACACCTCCACAAGACCTTATTCGATAGTACAGAACGTATCAAAATAGGACATTTTTACTTGCAGATTCGGTTCATCTATAACCACACCTCCACAAGACCTTATTCGATAGTACAGAACATATCAAAATAGGACATTTTTACTTGCAGATTCGGTTCATCTATCATTCATTCATTCGTATGAAATTCTCATTGAATTTCCAACATCCATAACTGTGTCCTTTACGTGTTAAAACACAGCCACTATTTAACGTCACCTCTATACACAACCCAATACATATATAATTAGGACAGTTTTCTATGCAGATTTCAGAACAAATAGGGTCCCTGGAGGAATTTAACACATTGGTCAATCACAATTCACACATTCCTATTAAAATAACTGAGTATAGGCCCATTAATAAGAATATATATATATATATTTTTTTTTTTTTTTTTTTTTTTACAAAACAAGATATCTTTAATCAATGTCTTAGGTTCTTATGTAAAAAATTTGGGCACCGATTCATAGTCACGCCCAGTACTTTCTGATCAAAATTTGGTTTAGGCTATAATACAATATGCAGATTTCGATATAACGGGCTCTGCTCACCTTTATATAGAGCGCTCCGATCAGATTTCCTGAGCCAAGATGAATGGCTGGGGAAGTCACTCTTCCGTCTGATTTTTTAGCCGTGATCAGTCTCGTCCTCTCACACTAACCTATAATAGATCGAATTCAAGAACAACCAAACTCTGCTACCAATTCTGTTAGTGTTCAAATACTGGAGAGTTGAGACCAAATCACGGACGCTGGACAGAGTGGATTTCAGTTGTAACAAAAGACAGTTTTAATGAGTCAGAGATATCTTGTCCCGCAGTTTTACGTGCACGGACCTAGTTAACATAACTCGGCAAGGAGCCAGGTGAAAAAGAGGCCTATACAATGGTTACATACCTTTTTATACATAGAATAAAGTAGGTGGAGTCTTGTCGTTTCGGTCTTCTTGACTGGTCGGAGGGTTGGAGGCGGGCCTTGCTCTAGCCAGAGCGGGCCCCATTGGTGCACAGCAAAAGTTCTTTGCTCTTGGGACCGGCCAGTTAGAGGGAGATGAGATGTGTGTTTATATAAGGAAGAGGGGGTCAGTCTTATGGCTGGGTGTATGTGTTCTTACGACGGAATGTCTTTGTTTATATGAGCTATGTGTATGAATATTTATATAACAGAAGCAGAGAAGAAGAGGAAGATTTTATGCCAAAATATGTTTGTGTAACTGTTTGTTTAGTGGTCAAAACGATAGTTGTTTGGGAAAGTAATAAATTGCCTTGCTGCTGGCATGATTTACAGACACTTGAAAGTGAGGCGATGGGTTACGAAAACGGCTTTAGTTACAGATTGGTAGCCCCGATTTGAAATCCGCCCTTTTTTATGAAGAGCAGAGAAGCAGGGGAAGATTTTAGCTTGCGGAACTTTTTTCCTCAAACATGCTCCGAAAGTGGTCAAAAAGACCGTTGTTTGGGAAGGTTGAAAAACACGTGGTAATGCAGTTACAAAAACAGCTGTACCGTAAGTTCCGTATTGAATATTTTGATTCTGCACACAGCTATGAATAGCAGAGAAGTAGACGAATATCCCATTCACTCTAACTTCTTGTCTAACTTGTTGCAGTATTGGTCAAAATAGACACTGCTTGCCAAAATGTTACAGAAACTGATGTTGGTGCTGTTACTTAAACTCCTGTAACTTTTGATGCGAATATCATTTTTGCCTCCAAACTCCAGATTTGAGTAGCAGAGAAGTAGACGAAGCTGGAACACTTGACATGTCTTGTCTAAGTGGTAGCAAAGTGGTTTTATTAGCTGATTTGTGTCAAAAATGGCTTGATTTCACTTACAAAGAATGTCACTTGGAAGTGATGATGTCACAATGGGGCACTTGAGTTTCTTGAGAGATCCAATGAAAGCGGAAGGAGGACATAAAGAGGACAAGAAAGTGAAAAACGGAAACAGTATAAAAGATATCAAAAATTCTATACAAACAACTTGATCGAGACCGTTGCGAATTTGTTGGTATTGGAACAGCATTTCTAGCTTAAAAGGTGTAGGAGGAGTGTCTCCTCATGATTTTGGCCCTGCAGCTTCTGCGAGTATCCTAGCCAACGGTTCCGTTTTGGAATATCAGAATTGACACAGAGAGCTGTTAGTGAAGAGCAGGTGAGGGGTTTCTTAAATCGCTCTCCCTCGAGAACGGTAGACCCAATTTTAAAAGCGTTTCCGCCCTTGAGAAGCAGAGAAGAAGAGGAAGATTTTATGCCAAAATATGTTTGTGTAACTGTTTGTTTAGTGGTCAAAACGATAGTTGTTTGGGAAAGTAATAAATTGCCTTGCTGCTGGCATGATTTACAGACACTTGAAAGTGAGGCGATGGGTTACGAAAACGGCTTTAGTTACAGATTGGTAGCCCCGATTTGAAATCCGCCCTTTTCTATGAAGAGCAGAGAAGCAGGGGAAGATTTTAGCTTGCGGAACTTTTTTCCTCAAAAATGCTCCGAAAGTGGTCAAAACAACCGTTGTTTGGGAAGGTTGAAAAACACGTGGTTATGCAGTTACAAAAACAGCTGTACCGTAAGTTCCGTATGGAATATTTTGATTCTGCACACAGCTATGAATAGCAGAGAAGAAGACGAATATCCCATTCACTCTAACTTCTTGTCTAACTTGTTGCAGTATTGGTCAAAATAGACACTGCTTGCCAAAATGTTACAGAAACTGATGTTGGCGCTGTTACTTAAACTCCTGTAACTTTTGATGCAAATATAATTTTTGCCTCCAAACTCCAGATTTGAGTAGCAGAGAAGTAGACGAAGCTGGAACACTTGACATGTCTTGTCTAAGTGGTAGCGAAGTGGTTTTATTAGCTGATTTGTGTCAAAAATGGCTTGATTTCACTTACAAAGAATGTCACTTGGAAGTGATGATGTCACAATGGGGCACTTGAGTTTCTTGAGAGATCCAATGAAAGCAGAAGGAGGACATAAAGAGGACAAGAAAGTGAAAAACGGAAACAGTATAAAAGATATCAAAAATTCTATACAAACAACTTGATCGAGACCGTTGCGAATTTGTTGGTATTGGAACGGCATTTCTAGCTTAAACGGTGTAGGAGGAGTGTCTCCTCATGATTTTGGCCCTGCAGCGTCTGCGAGTATCCTAGCCAACGGTTCCGTTTTGGAATATCAGAATTGACACAGAGAGTTGTTAGTGAAGAGCAGGTGAGGGGTTTCTTAAATCGCTCTCCCTCGAGAACGGTAGACCCAATTTTAAAAGCGTTTCCGCCCTTGAGAAGCAGAGAAGAAGAGGAAGATTTTATGCCAAAATATGTTTGTGTAACTGTTTGTTTAGTGGTCAAAACGATAGTTGTTTGGGAAAGTAATGAATTGCCTTGCTGCTGGCATGATTTACAGACACTTGAAAGTGAGGCGATGGATTACGAAAACGGCTTTAGTTACAGATTGGTAGCCCCGATTTGAAATCCGCCCTTTTTTATGAAGACCAGAGAAGCATGGGAAGATTTTAGCTTGCGGAACTTTTTTCCTCAAAAATGCTCCGAAAGTGGTCAAAAAGACCGTTGTTTGGGAAGGTTGAAAAACACGTGGTAATGCAGTTACAAAAACAGCTGTACCGTAAGTTCCTTATTGAATAATTTGATTCTGCACACAGCTATTTATAGCAGAGAAGTAGACGAATATCCCATTCACTCTAACTTCTTGTCTAACTTGTTGCAGTATTGGTCAAAATAGACACTGCTTGCCAAAATGTTACAGAAACTGATATTGGCGCTGTTACTTAAACTCCTGTAACTTTTGATGCGAATATCATTTTTGCCTCCAAACTCCAGATTTGAGTAGCAGAGAAGTAGACGAAGCTGGAACACTTGACATGTCTTGTCTAAGTGGTAGCGAAGTGGTTTTATTAGCTGATTTGTGTCAAATATTGCTTGATTTCACTTACAAAGAATGTCACTTGGAAGTGATGATGTCACAATGGGGCACTTGAGTTTCTTGAGAGATCCAATGAAAGCGGAAGGAGGACATAAAGAGGACAAGAAAGTGAAAAACGGAAACAGTATAAAAGATATAAAAAATTCTATACAAACAACTTGATCGAGACCGTTGCGAATTTGTTGGTATTGGAACGGCATTTCTAGCTTAAACGGTGTAGGAGGAGTGTCTCCTCATGATTTTGGCCCTGCAGCGTCTGCGAGTATCCTAGCCAACGGTTCCGTTTTGGAATATCAGAATTGACACAGAGAGCTGTTAGTGAAGAGCAGGTGAGGGGTTTCTTAAATCGCTCTCCCTCGAGAACGGTAGACCCAATTTTAAAAGCGTTTCCACCCTTGAGAAGCAGAGAAGAAGAGGAAGATTTTATGCCAAAATATGTTTGTGTAACTGTTTGTTTAGTGGTCAAAACGATAGTTGTTTGGTAAAGTAATAAATTGCCTTGCTGCTGGCATGATTTACAGACACTTGAAAGTGAGGCGATGGATTACGAAAACGGCTTTAGTTACAGATTGGTAGCCCCGATTTGAAATCCGCCCTTTTTTATGAAGACCAGAGAAGCATGGGAAGATTTTAGCTTGCGGAACTTTTTTCCTCAAAAATGCTCCGAAAGTGGTCAAAAAGACCGTTGTTTGGGAAGGTTGAAAAACACGTGGTAATGCAGTTACAAAAACAGCTGTACCGTAAGTTCCTTATTGAATACTTTGATTCTGCACACAGCTATGAATAGCAGAGAAGTAGACGAATATCCCATTCACTCTAACTTCTTGTCTAACTTGTTGCAGTATTGGTCAAAATAGACACTGCTTGCCAAAATGTTACAGAAACTGATGTTGGCGCTGTTACTTAAACTCCTGTAACTTTTGATGCGAATATCATTTTTGCCTCCAAACTCCAGATTTGAGTAGCAGAGAAGTAGACGAAGCTGGAACACTTGACATGTCTTGTCTAAGTGGTAGCGAAGTGGTTTTATTAGCTGATTTGTGTCAAATATTGCTTGATTTCACTTACAAAGAATGTCACTTGGAAGTGATGATGTCACAATGGGGCACTTGAGTTTCTTGAGAGATCCAATGAAAGCGGAAGGAGGACATAAAGAGGACAAGAAAGTGAAAAACGGAAACAGTATAAAAGATATAAAAAATTCTATACAAACAACTTGATCGAGACCGTTGCGAATTTGTTGGTATTGGAACGGCATTTCTAGCTTAAACGGTGTAGGAGGAGTGTCTCCTCATGATTTTGGCCCTGCAGCGTCTGCGAGTATCCTAGCCAACGGTTCCGTTTTGGAATATCAGAATTGACACAGAGAGCTGTTAGTGAAGAGCAGGTGAGGGGTTTCTTAAATCGCTCTCCCTCGAGAACGGTAGACCCAATTTTAAAAGCGTTTCCGCCCTTGAGAAGCAGAGAAGAAGAGGAAGATTTTATGCCAAAATATGTTTGTGTAACTGTTTGTTTAGTGGTCAAAACGATAGTTGTTTGGGAAAGTAATAAATTGCCTTGCTGCTGGCATGATTTACAGACACTTGAAAGTGAGGTGATGGATTACGAAAACGGCTTTAGTAACAGATTGGTAGCCCCGATTTGAAATCCGCCCTTTTTTATGAAGACCAGAGAAGCATGGGAAGATTTTAGCTTGCGGAACTTTTTTCCTCAAAAATGCTCCGAAAGTGGTCAAAACGACCGTTGTTTGGGAAGGTTGAAAAACACGTGGTTATGCAGTTACAAAAACAGCTGTACCGTAAGTTCCGTATGGAATATTTTGATTCTGCACACAGCTATGAATAGCAGAGAAGTAGACAAATATCACATTCACTCTATCTTCTTGTCTAACTTGTTGCAGTATTGGTCAAAATAGACACTGCTTGCCAAAATGTTACAGAAACTGATGTTGGCGCTGTTACTTAAACTCCTGTAACTTTTGATGCGAATATCATTTTTGCCTCCAAACTCCAGATTTGAGTAGCAGAGAAGTAGACGAAGCTGGAACACTTGACATGTCTTGTCTAAGTGGTAGCGAAGTGGTTTTATTAGCTGATTTGTGTCAAAAATGGCTTGATTTCACTTACAAAGAATGTCACTTGGAAGTGATGATGTCACAATGGGGCACTTGAGTTTCTTGAGAGATCCAATGAAAGCGGAAGGAGGACATAAAGAGGACAAGAAAGTGAAAAACGGAAACAGTATAAAAGATATCAAAAATTCTATACAAACAACTTGATCGAGACCGTTGCGAATTTGTTGGTATTGGAACGGCATTTCTAGCTTAAACGGTGTAGGAGGAGTGTCTCCTCATGATTTTGGCCCTGCAGCGTCTGCGAGTATCCTAGCCAACGGTTCCGTTTTGGAATATCAGAATTGACACAGAGAGCTGTTAGTGAAGAGCAGGTGAGGGGTTTCTTAAATCGCTCTCCCTCGAGAACGGTAGACCCAATTTTAAAAGCGTTTCCGCCCTTGAGAAGCAGAGAAGAAGAGGAAGATTTTATGCCAAAATATGTTTGTGTAACTGTTTGTTTAGTGGTCAAAACGATAGTTGTTTGGGAAAGTAATAAATTGCCTTGCTGCTGGCATGATTTACAGACACTTGAAAGTGAGGCGATGGGTTACGAAAACGGCTATAGGTACAGATTGGTAGACCCGATTTGAAATCCGCCCTTTTCTATGAAGAGCAGAGAAGCAGGGGAAGATTTTAGCTTGCGGAACTTTTTTCCTCAAAAATGCTCCGAAAGTGGTCAAAAAGACCGTTGTTTGGGAAGGTTGAAAAACACGTGGTAATGCAGTTACAAAAACAGCTGTACCGTAAGTTCCTTATTGAATATTTTGATTCTGCACACAGCTATGAATAGCAGAGAAGTAGACGAATATCCCATTCACTCTAACTTCTTGTCTAACTTGTTGCAGTATTGGTGAAAATAGACACTGCTTGCCAAAATGTTACAGAAACTGATGTTGGTGCTGTTACTTAAACTCCTGTAACTTTTGATGCGAATATAATTTTTGCCTCCAAACTCCAGATTTGAGTAACAGAGAAGTAGACGTAGCTGGAACACTTGACATGTCTTGTCTAAGTGGTAGCGAAGTGGTTTTTTTAGCTGATTTGTGTCAGAAATGGCTTGATTTCACTTACAAAGAATGTCACTTGGAAGTGATGATGTCACAATGGGGCACTTGAGTTTCTTGAGAGATCCAATGAAAGCGGAAGGAGGACATAAAGAGGACAAGAAAGTGAAAAACGGAAACAGTATAAAAGATATCAAAAATTCTATACAAACAACTTGATCGAGACCGTTGCGAATTTGTTGGTATTGGAACGGCATTTCTAGCTTAAACGGTGTAGGAGGAGTGTCTCCTCATGATTTTGGCCCTGCAGCGTCTGCGAGTATCCTAGCCAACGGTTCCGTTTTGGAATATCAGAATTGACACAGAGAGCTGTTAGTGAAGAGCAGGTGAGGGGTTTCTTAAATCGCTCTCCCTCGAGAACGGTAGACCCAATTTTAAAAGCGTTTCCGCCCTTGAGAAGCAGAGAAGAAGAGGAAGATTTTATGCCAAAATATGTTTGTGTAACTGTTTGTTTAGTGGTCAAAACGATAGTTGTTTGGGAAAGTAATAAATTGCCTTGCTGCTGGCATGATTTACAGACACTTGAAAGTGAGGCGATGGGTTACGAAAACGGCTATAGGTACAGATTGGTAGACCCGATTTGAAATCCACCCTTTTCTATGAAGAGCAGAGAAGCAGGGGAAGATTTTAGCTTGCGGAACTTTTTTCCTCTAAAATGCTCCGAAAGTGGTCAAAAAGACCGTTGTTTGGGAAGGTTGAAAAACACGTGGTAATGCAGTTACAAAAACAGCTGTACCGTAAGTTCCTTATTGAATATTTTGATTCTGCACACAGCTATGAATAGCAGAGAAGTAGACGAATATCCCATTCACTCTAACTTCTTGTCTAACTTGTTGCAGTATTGGTCAAAATAGACACTGCTTGCCAAAATGTTACAGAAACTGATGTTGGTGCTGTGACTTAAACTCCTGTAACTTTTGATGCGAATATAATTTTTGCCTCCAAACTCCAGATTTGAGTAACAGAGAAGTAGACGTAGCTGGAACACTTGACATGTCTTGTCTAAGTGGTAGCGAAGTGGTTTTTTTAGCTGATTTGTGTCAGAAATGGCTTGATTTCACTTACAAAGAATGTCACTTGGAAGTGATGATGTCACAATGGGGCACTTGAGTTTCTTGAGAGATCCAATGAAAGCGGAAGGAGGACATAAAGAGGACAAGAAAGTGAAAAACGGAAACAGTATAAAAGATATAAAAAATTCTATACAAACAACTTGATCGAGACCGTTGCGAATTTGTTGGTATTGGAACGGCATTTCTAGCTTAAACGGTGTAGGAGGAGTGTCTCCTCATGATTTTGGCCCTGCAGCGTCTGCGAGTATCCTAGCCAACGGTTCCGTTTTGGAATATCAGAATTGACACAGAGAGCTGTTAGTGAAGAGCAGGTGAGGGGTTTCTTAAATCGCTCTCCCTCGAGAACGGTAGACCCAATTTTAAAAGCGTTTCCGCCCTTGAGAAGCAGAGAAGAAGAGGGAGATTTTATGCCAAAATATGTTTGTGTAACTGTTTGTTTAGTGGTCAAAACGATAGTTGTTTGGGAAAGTAATAAATTGCCTTGCTGCTGGCATGATTTACAGACACTTGAAAGTGAGGCGATGGATTACGAAAACGGCTATAGTTACAGATTGGTAGCCCCGATTTGAAATCCGCCCTTTTTTATGAAGACCAGAGAAGCATGGGAAGATTTTAGCTTGCGGAACTTTTTTCCTCAAAAATGCTCCGAAAGTGGTCAAAAAGACCGTTGTTTGGGAAGGTTGAAAAACACGTGGTAATGCAGTTACAAAAACAGCTGTACCGTAAGTTCCTTATTGAATATTTTGATTCTGCACACAGCTATGAATAGCAGAGAAGTAGACGAATATCCCATTCACTCTAACTTCTTGTCTAACTTGTTGCAGTATTGGTCAAAATAGACACTGCTTACCAAAATGTTACAGAAACTGATGTTGGTGCTGTTACTTAAACTCCTGTAACTTTTGATGCGAATATAATTTTTGCCTCCAAACTCCAGATTTGAGTAACAGAGAAGTAGACGTAGCTGGAACACTTGACATGTCTTGTCTAAGTGGTAGCGAAGTGGTTATTTTAGCTGATTTGTGTCAGAAATGGCTTGATTTCACTTACAAAGAATGTCACTTGGAAGTGATGATGTCACAATGGGGCACTTGAGTTTCTTGAGAGATCCAATGAAAGCGGAAGGAGGACATAAAGAGGACAAGAAAGTGAAAAACGGAAACAGTATAAAAGATATCAAAAATTCTATACAAACAACTTGATCGAGACCGTTGCGAATTTGTTGGTATTGGAACGGCATTTCTAGCTTAAACGGTGTAGGAGGAGTGTCTCCTCATGATTTTGGCCCTGCAGCGTCTGCGAGTATCCTAGCCAACGGTTCCGTTTTGGAATATCAGAATTGACACAGAGAGCTGTTAGTGAAGAGCAGGTGAGGGGTTTCTTAAATCGCTCTCCCTCGAGAACGGTAGACCCAATTTTAAAAGCGTTTCCGCCCTTGAGAAGCAGAGAAGAAGAGGGAGATTTTATGCCAAAATATGTTTGTGTAACTGTTTGTTTAGTGGTCAAAACGATAGTTGTTTGGGAAAGTAATAAATTGCCTTGCTGCTGGCATGATTTACAGACACTTGAAAGTGAGGCGATGGATTACGAAAACGGCTATAGTTACAGATTGGTAGCCCCGATTTGAAATCCGCCCTTTTCTATGAAGACCAGAGAAGCATGGGAAGATTTTAGCTTGCGGAACTTTTTTCCTCAAAAATGCTCCGAAAGTGGTCAAAAAGACCGTTGTTTGGGAAGGTTGAAAAACACGTGGTAATGCAGTTACAAAAACAGCTGTACCGTAAGTTCCTTATTGAATATTTTGATTCTGCACACAGCTATGAATAGCAGAGAAGTAGACGAATATCCCATTCACTCTAACTTCTTGTCTAACTTGTTGCAGTATTGGTCAAAATAGACACTGCTTACCAAAATGTTACAGAAACTGATGTTGGTGCTGTTACTTAAACTCCTGTAACTTTTGATGCGAATATAATTTTTGCCTCCAAACTCCAGATTTGAGTAACAGAGAAGTAGACGTAGCTGGAACACTTGACATGTCTTGTCTAAGTGGTAGCGAAGTGGTTTTTTTAGCTGATTTGTGTCAGAAATGGCTTGATTTCACTTACAAAGAATGTCACTTGGAAGTGATGATGTCACAATGGGGCACTTGAGTTTCTTGAGAGATCCAATGAAAGCGGAAGGAGGACATAAAGAGGACAAGAAAGTGAAAAACGGAAACAGTATAAAAGATATCAAAAATTCTATACAAACAACTTGATCGAGACCGTTGCGAATTTGTTGGTATTGGAACGGCATTTCTAGCTTAAACGGTGTAGGAGGAGTGTCTCCTCATGATTTTGGCCCTGCAGCGTCTGCGAGTATCCTAGCCAACGGTTCCGTTTTGGAATATCAGAATTGACACAGAGAGCTGTTAGTGAAGAGCAGGTGAGGGGTTTCTTAAATCGCTCTCCCTCGAGAACGGTAGACCCAATTTTAAAAGCGTTTCCGCCCTTGAGAAGCAGAGAAGAAGAGGGAGATTTTATGCCAAAATATGTTTGCGTAACTGTTTGTTTAGTGGTCAAAACGATAGTTGTTTGGGAAAGTAATAAATTGCCTTGCTGCTGGCATGATTTACAGACACTTGAAAGTGAGGCGATGGATTACGAAAACGGCTATAGTTACAGATTGGTAGCCCCGATTTGAAATCCGCCCTTTTTTATGAAGACCAGAGAAGCATGGGAAGATTTTAGCTTGCGGAACTTTTTTCCTCAAAAATGCTCCGAAAGTGGTCAAAAAGACCGTTGTTTGGGAAGGTTGAAAAACACGTGGTAATGCAGTTACAAAAACAGCTGTACCGTAAGTTCCTTATTGAATATTTTGATTCTGCACACAGCTATGAATAGCAGAGAAGTAGACGAATATCCCATTCACTCTAACTTCTTGTCTAACTTGTTGCAGTATTGGTCAAAATAGACACTGCTTACCAAAATGTTACAGAAACTGATGTTGGTGCTGTTACTTAAACTCCTGTAACTTTTGATGCGAATATAATTTTTGCCTCCAAACTCCAGATTTGAGTAACAGAGAAGTAGACGTAGCTGGAACACTTGACATGTCTTGTCTAAGTGGTAGCGAAGTGGTTTTTTTAGCTGATTTGTGTCAGAAATGGCTTGATTTCACTTACAAAGAATGTCACTTGGAAGTGATGATGTCACAATGGGGCACTTGAGTTTCTTGAGAGATCCAATGAAAGCGGAAGGAAGACATAAAGAGGACAAGAAAGTGAAAAACGGAAACAGTATAAAAGATATCAAAAATTCTATACAAACAACTTGATCGAGACCGTTGCGAATTTGTTGGTATTGGAACGGCATTTCTAGCTTAAACGGTGTAGGAGGAGTGTCTCCTCATGATTTTGGCCCTGCAGCGTCTGCGAGTATCCTAGCCAACGGTTCCGTTTTGGAATATCAGAATTGACACAGAGAGCTGTTAGTGAAGAGCAGGTGAGGGGTTTCTTAAATCGCTCTCCCTCGAGAACGGTAGACCCAATTTTAAATGCGTTTCCGCCCTTGAGAAGCAGAGAAGAAGAGGGAGATTTTATGCCAAAATATGTTTGTGTAACTGTTTGTTTAGTGGTCAAAACGATAGTTGTTTGGGAAAGTAATAAATTGCCTTGCTGCTGGCATGATTTACAGACACTTGAAAGTGAGGCGATGGATTACGAAAACGGCTATAGTTACAGATTGGTAGCCCCGATTTGAAATCCGCCCTTTTTTATGAAGACCAGAGAAGCATGGAAAGATTTTAGCTTGCGGAACTTTTTTCCTCAAAAATGCTCCGAAAGTGGTCAAAAAGACCGTTGTTTGGGAAGGTTGAAAAACACGTGGTAATGCAGCTACAAAAACAGCTGTACCGTAAGTTCCTTATTGAATATTTTGATTCTGCACACAGCTATGAATAGCAGAGAAGTAGACGAATATCCCATTCACTCTAACTTCTTGTCTAACTTGTTGCAGTATTGGTCAGAATAGACACTGCTTGCCAAAATGTTACAGAAACTGATGTTGGTGCTGTTACTTAAACTCCTGTAACTTTTGATGCGAATATAATTTTTGCCTCCAAACTCCAGATTTGAGTAACAGAGAAGTAGACGTAGCTGGAACACTTGACATGTCTTGTCTAAGTGGTAGCGAAGTGGTTTTTTTAGCTGATTTGTGTCAGAAATGGCTTGATTTCACTTACAAAGAATGTCACTTGGAAGTGATGATGTCACAATGGGGCACTTGAGTTTCTTGAGAGATCCAATGAAAGCGGAAGGAGGACATAAAGAGGACAAGAAAGTGAAAAACGGAAACAGTATAAAAGATATCAAAAATTCTATACAAACAACTTGATCGAGACCGTTGCGAATTTGTTGGTATTGGAACGGCATTTCTAGCTTAAACGGTGTAGGAGGAGTGTCTCCTCATGATTTTGGCCCTGCAGCGTCTGCGAGTATCCTAGCCAACGGTTCCGTTTTGGAATATCAGAATTGACACAGAGAGCTGTTAGTGAAGAGCAGGTGAGGGGTTTCTTAAATCGCTCTCCCTCGAGAACGGTAGACCCAATTTTAAAAGCGTTTCCGCCCTTGAGAAGCAGAGAAGAAGAGGGAGATTTTATGCCAAAATATGTTTGTGTAACTGTTTGTTTAGTGGTCAAAACGATAGTTGTTTGGGAAAGTAATAAATTGCCTTGCTGCTGGCATGATTTACAGACACTTGAAAGTGAGGCGATGGATTACGAAAACGGCTATAGTTACAGATTGGTAGCCCCGATTTGAAATCCGCCCTTTTTTATGAAGACCAGAGAAGCATGGAAAGATTTTAGCTTGCGGAACTTTTTTCCTCAAAAATGCTCCGAAAGTAGTCAAAAAGACCGTTGTTTGGGAAGGTTGAAAAACACGTGGTAATGCAGCTACAAAAACAGCTGTACCGTAAGTTCCTTATTGAATATTTTGATTCTGCACACAGCTATGAATAGCAGAGAAGTAGACGAATATCCCATTCACTCTAACTTCTTGTCTAACTTGTTGCAGTATTGGTCAAAATAGACACTGCTTGCCAAAATGTTACAGAAACTGATGTTGGTGCTGTTACTTAAACTCCTGTAACTTTTGATGCGAATATAATTTTTGCCTCCAAACTCCAGATTTGAGTAACAGAGAAGTAGACGTAGCTGGAACACTTGACATGTCTTGTCTAAGTGGTAGCGAAGTGGTTTTTTTAGCTGATTTGTGTCAGAAATGGCTTGATTTCACTTACAAAGAATGTCACTTGGAAGTGATGATGTCACAATGGGGCACTTGAGTTTCTTGAGAGATCCAATGAAAGCGGAAGGAGGACATAAAGAGGACAAGAAAGTGAAAAACGGAAACAGTATAAAAGATATCAAAAATTCTATACAAACAACTTGATCGAGACCGTTGCGAATTTGTTGGTATTGGAACGGCATTTCTAGCTTAAACGGTGTAGGAGGAGTGTCTCCTCATGATTTTGGCCCTGCAGCGTCTGCGAGTATCCTAGCCAACGGTTCCGTTTTGGAATATCAGAATTGACACAGAGAGCTGTTAGTGAAGAGCAGGTGAGGGGTTTCTTAAATCGCTCTCCCTCGAGAACGGTAGACCCAATTTTAAAAGCGTTTCCGCCCTTGAGAAGCAGAGAAGAAGAGGGAGATTTTATGCCAAAATATGTTTGTGTAACTGTTTGTTTAGTGGTCAAAACGATAGTTGTTTGGGAAAGTAATAAATTGCCTTGCTGCTGGCATGATTTACAGACACTTGAAAGTGAGGCGATGGATTACGAAAACGGCTATAGTTACAGATTGGTAGCCCCGATTTGAAATCCGCCCTTTTCTATGAAGAGCAGAGAAGCAGGGGAAGATTTTAGCTTGCGGAACTTTTTTACTCAAAAATGCACCGAAAGTGGTCAAAACGACCGTTGTTTGGGAAGGTTGAAAAACAAGTGGTAATGCAGTTACAAAAACAGCTGTACCGTAAGTTCCGTATGGAATATTTTGATTCTGCACACAGCTATGAATAGCAGAGAAGTAGACGAATATCCCATTCACTATAACTTCTTGTCTAACATGTTGCAGTATTGGTCAAAATAGACACTGCTTGCCAAAATGTTACAGAAACTGATGTTGGTGCTGTTACTTAAACTCCTGTAACTTTTGATGCGAATATAATTTTTGCCTACAAACTCCAGATTTGAGTAACAGAGAAGTAGACGAAGCTGGAACACTTGACATGTCTTGTCTAAGTGGTTGCAAAGTGGTTTTATTAACTGATTTGTGTAAAAAATTGCTTGATTTCACTTACAAAGAATGTCACTTGGAAGTGATGATGTCACAATGGGGCACTTGAGTTTCTTGAGAGATCCAATGAAAGCGGAAGGAGGACATAAAGAGGACAAGAAAGTGAAAAACGGAAACAGTATAACAGATATCAAAAATTCTATACAAACAACTTGATCGAGACCGTTGCGAATTTGTTGGTATTGGAACGGCATTTCTAGCTTAAACGGTGTAGGAGGAGTGTCTCCTCATGATTTTGGCCCTGCAGCGTCTGCGAGTATCCTAGCCAACGGTTCCGTTTTTGAATATCAGAATTGACACAGAGAGCTGTTAGTGAAGAGTAGACCCAATTTTAAAAGCGTTTCCGCCCTTGAGAAGCAGAGAAGTAGAGGAAGATTTTATGCCAAAATATGTTTGTGTAACTGTTTGTTTAGTGGTCAAAACGATAGTTGTTTGGGAAAGTAATAAATTGCCTTGCTGCTGGCATGACTTACAGACACTTGAAAGTGAGGCGATGGGTTAGGAAAACGGGTATAGTTACAGATTGGTAGCCCCGATTCCATTCACTCTAACTTCTTGTCTAACTTGTTGCATCATTGGTCAAAATAGACACTGCTTGCCAAAATGTTACAGAAACTGATTATTTAAGAAACCCCTCACCTATATCGATCAAGTTGTTTGTATAGAATTTTGGATATCTGTTTTTCACTTTCTTGTCCTCTTTATGTCCTCCTTCCGCTTTCATTGGATCTCTCAAGAAACTCAAGTGCCCCATTGTGACATCATCACTTCCAAGTGACATTAATTGTAAGTGAAATCAAGACATTTTTGACACAAATCAGCTAATAAAACCACTTTGCAACCACTTAGACAAGACATGTCAAGTGTTCCAGCTTCGTCTACTTCTCTGCTACTCAAATCTGGAGTTTGGAGGCAAAAATGATATTCGCATCAAAAGTTACAGGAGTTTAAGTAACAGCACCAACATCAGTTTCTGTAACATTTTGGCAAGCAGTGTCTATTTTGACCAATACTGCAACAAGTTAGACAAGAAGTTAGAGTGAATGGGATATTCGTCTACTTCTCTGCTATTCATAGCTGTGTGCAGAATCAAAATATTCCATACGGAACTTACGGTACAGCTGTTTTTGTAACTGCATTACCACGTGCTTTTCAACCTTCCCAAACAATGGTCGTTTTGACCACTTTCGGAGCATTTCTGTGGAAAAAAGTTCCGCAAGCTAAAATCTTCAACTGCTTCTCTGCTCTTCATAGAAAAGGGCGGATTTCAAATCGGGGCTACCAATCTGTACCTATAGCCGTTTTCGTAACCCATCGCCTCAATTTCAAGTGTCTGTAAACCATGCCAGCAGCAAGGCAATTTATTACTTTCCCAAACAACTATCGTTTTGACCACTAAACAAAGAGTTACACAAACATAGTTTGGCATAAAATCTTCCTCTACTTCTCTGCTTCTCAAGGGCGGAAACACTTTTAAAATTGGGTCTACCGTTCTCGAGGGAGAGCGATTTAAGAAACCCCTCACCTGCTCTTCACTAACAGCTCTCTGTGTCAATTCTGATATTCAAAAACGGAACCGTTGGCTAGGATACTCGCAGACGCTGCAGGGCCAAAATCATAAGGAGACACTCCTCCTACACCGTTTAAGCTAGAAATGCCGTTCCAATATCAACAAATTCGCAACGGTCTCGATCAAGTTGTTTGTATAGAATTTTTGATATCTGTTATACTGTTTCCGTTTTTCACTTTCTTGTCCTCTTTATGTCCTCCTTCCGCTTTCATTGGATCTCTCAAGACACTCAAGTGCCCCATTGTGACATCATCACTTCCAAGTGACATTCTTTGTAAGTGAAATCAAGCAATTTTTTGACACAAATCAGCTAATAAAACCACTTTGCTACCACTTAGACAAGACATGTCAAGTGTTCCAGCTTCGTCTACTTCTCTGCTACTCAAATCTGGAGTTTGGAGGCAAAAATGATATTCGCATCAAAAGTTACAGGAGTTTAAGTAACAGCACCAACATCAGTTTCTATAACATTTTGGCAAGCAGTGTCTATTTTGACCAATACTGCAACAAGTTAGACAAGAAGTTAGAGTGAATGGGATATTTGTCTACTTCTCTGCTATTCATAGCTGTGTGCAGAATTAAAATATTCCATACGGAACTTACGGTACAGCTGTTTTTGTAACTGCATTACCACGTGTTTTTCAACCTTCCCAAACAACGGTCGTTTTGACCACTTTCGGAGCATTTTTGAGGAAAAAAGTTCTGCAAGCTAAAATCTTCCCCTGCTTCTCTGCTCTTCATAGATAAGGGCGGATTTCAAATCGGGGCTACCAATCTGTAACTAAAGCCGTTTTCGTAACCCATCGCCTCACTTTCAAGTGTTTGTAAATCATGCCAGCAGCAAGGCAATTTATTACTTTCCCAAACAACTATCGTTTTGACAACTAAACAAACAGTTACACAAACATATTTTGGCATAAAATCTTCCTCTTCTTCTCTGCTTCTCAAGGGCGGAAACGCTTTTAAAATTGGGTCTACCGTTCTCGAGGGAGAGCGATTTAAGAAACCCCTCACCTGCTCTTCACTAACAGCTCTCTGTGTCAATTCTGATATTCCAAAACGGAACCGTTGGCTAGGATACTCGCAGACGCTGCAGGGCCAAAATCATGAGGAGACACTCCTCCTACACCGTTTAAGCTAGAAATGCCGTTCCAATATCAACAAATTCGCAAAGATCTCGATCAAGTTGTTTGTATAGAATTTTTGATATCTGTTATACTGTTTCCGTTTCTCACTTTCTTGTCCTCTTTATGTCCTCCTTCCGCTTTCATTGGATCTCTCAAGAAACTCAAGTGCCCCATTGTGACATCATCACTTCCAAGTGACATTCTTTGTAAGTGAAATCAAGCAATTTTTGACACAAATCAGCTAATAAAACCACTTTGCAACCACTTAGACAAGACATGTCAAGTGTTCCAGCTTCATCTCCTTCTCTGCTATTCAAATCTGGAGTTTGGAGGCAAAAATGATATTCGCATCAAAAGCTACAGGAGTTTAAGTAACAGCACCAACATCAGTTTCTGTAACATTTTGGCAAGCAGTGTCTATTTTGACCAATACTGCAAAAAGTTAGACAAGAAGTTAGAGTGAATGGGATATTCGTCTACTTCTCTGCTATTCATAGCTGTGAGCAGAATCAAAATATTCCATACGGAACTTACGGTACAGCTGATTTTGTAACTGCATTACCACGTGTTTTTCAACCTTCCCAAACAACGGTCGTTTTGACCACTGTCGGAGCATTTTTGAGGAAAAAAGTTCCGCAAGCTAAAATCTTCCCCTGCTTCTCTGCTCTTCATAGAAAAGGGCGGATTTCAAATCAGGGCTACCAATCTGTACCTATAGCCGTTTTCGTAACCCATCGCCTCACTTTCAAGTGTCTGTAAATCATGCCATTAGCAAGGCAATTTATTACTTTCCCAAACAACTATCGTTTTGACCACTAAACAAACAGTTACACAAACATATTTCGGCATAAAATCTTCCTCTACTTCTCTGCTTCTCAAGGGCGGAAACGCTTTTAAAATTGGGTCTACCGTTCTCGAGGGAGAGCGATTTAAGAAACCAATCACCTGCTCTTCACTAACAGCTCTCTGTGTCAATTCTGATATTCCAAAACGGAACCGTTGGCTAGGATACTCGCAGACGCTGCAGGGCCAAAATCATGAGGAGACACTCCTCCTACACCGTTTAAGCTAGAAATGCCGTTCCAATATCAACAAATTCGCAAAGATCTCGATCAAGTTGTTTGTATAGAATTTTTGATATCTGTTATACTGTTTCCGTTTCTCACTTTCTTGTCCTCTTTATGTCCTCCTTCCGCTTTCATTGGATCTCTCAAGAAACTCAAGTGCCCCATTGTGACATCATCACTTCCAAGTGACATTCTTTGTAAGTGAAATCAAGCAATTTTTGACACAAATCAGCTAATAAAACCACTTTGAAACCACTTAGACAAGACATGTCAAGTGTTCCAGCTTCATCTACTTCTCTGCTACTCAAATCTGGAGTTTGGAGGCAAAAATGATATTCGCATCAAAAGTTACAGGAGTTTAAGTAACAGCACCAACATCAGTTTCTGTAACATTTTGGCAAGCAGTGTCTATTTTGGCCAATACTGCAACAAGTTAGACAAGAAGTTAGAGTGAATGGGATATTCGTCTACTTCTCTGCTATTCATAGCTGTGTGCAGAATCAAAATATTCCATACGGAACTTACGGTACAGCTGTTTTTGTAACTGCATTACCACGTGTTTTTCAACCTTCCCAAACAACGGTCGTTTTGACCACTGTCGGAGCATTTTTGAGGAAAAAAGTTCCGCAAGCTAAAATCTTCCCCTGCTTCTCTGCTCTTCATAGAAAAGGGCGGATTTCAAATCGGGGCTACCAATCTGTACCTATAGCCTTTTTCGTAACCCATCGCCTCACTTTCAAGTGTCTGTAAATCATGCCAGCAGCAAGGTAATTTATTACTTTCCCAAACAACTATCGTTTTGACCACTAAACAAACAGTTACACAAACATATTTTGGCATTAAATCTTCCTCTACTTCTCTGCTTCTCAAGGGCGGAAACGCTTTTAAAATTGGGTCTACCGTTCTCGAGGGAGAGCGATTTAAGAAACCAATCACCTGCTCTTCACTAACAGCTCTCTGTGTCAATTCTGATATTCCAAAACGGAACCGTTGGCTAGGATACTCGCAGACGCTGCAGGGCCAAAATCATGAGGAGACACTCCTCCTACACCGTTTAAGCTAGAAATGCCGTTCCAATATCAACAAATTCGCAACGGTCTCGATCAAGTTGTTTGTATAGAATTTTGGATATCTGTTTTTCACTTTCTTGTCCTCTTTATGTCCTCCTTCCGCTTTCATTGGATCTCTCAAGAAACTCAAGTGCCCCATTGTGACATCATCACTTCCAAGTGACATTCTTTGTAAGTGAAATCAAGCAATTTTTGACACAAATCAGCTAATAAAACCACTTTGAAACCACTTAGACAAGACATGTCAAGTGTTCCAGCTTCATCTACTTCTCTGCTACTCAAATCTGGAGTTTGGAGGCAAAAATGATATTCGCATCAAAAGTTACAGGAGTTTAAGTAACAGCACCAACATCAGTTTCTGTAACATTTTGGCAAGCAGTGTCTATTTTGACCAATACTGCAACAAGTTAGACAAGAAGTTAGAGTGAATGGGATATTCGTCTACTTCTCTGCTATTCATAGCTGTGTGCAGAATCAAAATATTCCATACGGAACTTACGGTACAGCTGATTTTGTAACTGCATTACCACGTGTTTTTCAACCTTCCCAAACAACGGTCGTTTTGACCACTTTCGGAGCATTTTTGAGGAAAAAAGTTCCGCAAGCTAAAATCTTCCCCTGCTTCTCTGCTCTTCATAGAAAAGGGCGGATTTCAAATCGGGGCTACCAATCTGTACCTATAGCCGTTTTCGTAACCCATCGCCTCACTTTCAAGTGTCTGTAAATCATGCCATTAGCAAGGCAATTTATTACTTTCCCAAACAACTATCGTTTTGACCACTAAACAAACAGTTACACAAACATATTTCGGCATAAAATCTTCCTCTACTTCTCTGCTTCTCAAGGGCGGAAACGCTTTTAAAATTGGGTCTACCGTTCTCGAGGGAGAGCGATTTAAGAAACCAATCACCTGCTCTTCACTAACAGCTCTCTGTGTCAATTCTGATATTCCAAAACGGAACCGTTGGCTAGGATACTCGCAGACGCTGCAGGGCCAAAATCATGAGGAGACACTCCTCCTACACCGTTTAAGCTAGAAATGCCGTTCCAATATCAACAAATTCGCAAAGGTCTCGATCAAGTTGTTTGTATAGAATTTTTGATATCTGTTATACTGTTTCCGTTTCTCACTTTCTTGTCCTCTTTATGTCCTCCTTCCGCTTTCATTGGATCTCTCAAGAAACTCAAGTGCCCCATTGTGACATCATCACTTCCAAGTGACATTCTTTGTAAGTGAAATCAAGCAATTTTTGACACAAATCAGCTAATAAAACCACTTTGAAACCACTTAGACAAGACATGTCAAGTGTTCCAGCTTCATCTACTTCTCTGCTACTCAAATCTGGAGTTTGGAGGCAAAAATGATATTCGCATCAAAAGTTACAGGAGTTTAAGTAACAGCACCAACATCAGTTTCTGTAACATTTTGGCAAGCAGTGTCTATTTTGACCAATACTGCAACAAGTTAGACAAGAAGTTAGAGTGAATGGGATATTCGTCTACTTCTCTGCTATTCATAGCTGTGTGCAGAATCAAAATATTCCATACGGAACTTACGGTACAGCTGATTTTGTAACTGCATTACCACGTGTTTTTCAACCTTCCCAAACAACGGTCGTTTTGACCACTTTCGGAGCATTTTTGAGGAAAAAAGTTCCGCAAGCTAAAATCTTCCCCTGCTTCTCTGCTCTTCATAGAAAAGGGCGGATTTCAAATCGGGGCTACCAATCTGTACCTATAGCCTTTTTCGTAACCCATCGCCTCACTTTCAAGTGTCTGTAAATCATGCCAGCAGCAAGGCAATTTATTACTTTCCCAAACAACTATCGTTTTGACCACTAAACAAACAGTTACACAAACATATTTTGGCATTAAATCTTCCTCTACTTCTCTGCTTCTCAAGGGCGGAAACGCTTTTAAAATTGGGTCTACCGTTCTCGAGGGAGAGCGATTTAAGAAACCAATCACCTGCTCTTCACTAACAGCTCTCTGTGTCAATTCTGATATTCCAAAACGGAACCGTTGGCTAGGATACTCGCAGACGCTGCAGGGCCAAAATCATGAGGAGACACTCCTCCTACACCGTTTAAGCTAGAAATGCTGTTCCAATATCAACAAATTCGCAACGGTCTCGATCAAGTTGTTTGTATAGAATTTTGGATATCTGTTTTTCACTTTCTTGTCCTCTTTATGTCCTCCTTCCGCTTTCATTGGATCTCTCAAGAAACTCAAGTGCCCCATTGTGACATCATCACTTCCAAGTGACATTCTTTGTAAGTGAAATCAAGCAATTTTTGACACAAATCAGCTAATAAAACCACTTTGAAACCACTTAGACAAGACATGTCAAGTGTTCCAGCTTCATCTACTTCTCTGCTACTCAAATCTGGAGTTTGGAGGCAAAAATGATATTCGCATCAAAAGTTACAGGAGTTTAAGTAACAGCACCAACATCAGTTTCTGTAACATTTTGGCAAGCAGTGTCTATTTTGACCAATACTAGAACAAGTTAGACAAGAAGTTAGAGTGAATGGGATATTCGTCTACTTCTCTGCTATTCATAGCTGTGTGCAGAATCAAAATATTCCATACGGAACTTACGGTACAGCTGATTTTGTAACTGCATTACCACGTGTTTTTCAACCTTCCCAAACAACGGTCGTTTTGACCACTTTCGGAGCATTTTTGAGGAAAAAAGTTCCGCAAGCTAAAATCTTCCCCTGCTTCTCTGCTCTTCATAGAAAAGGGCGGATTTCAAATCGGGGCTACCAATCTGTACCTATAGCCTTTTTCGTAACCCATCGCCTCACTTTCAAGTGTCTGTAAATCATGCCAGCAGCAAGGCAATTTATTACTTTCCCAAACAACTATCGTTTTGACCACTAAACAAACAGTTACACAAACATATTTCGGCATTAAATCTTCCTCTACTTCTCTGCTTCTCAAGGGCGGAAACGCTTTTAAAATTGGGTCTACCGTTCTCGAGGGAGAGCGATTTAAGAAACCAATCACCTGCTCTTCACTAACAGCTCTCTGTGTCAATTCTGATATTCCAAAACGGAACCGTTGGCTAGGATACTCGCAGACGCTGCAGGGCCAAAATCATGAGGAGACACTCCTCCTACACCGTTTAAGCTAGAAATGCTGTTCCAATATCAACAAATTCGCAACGGTCTCGATCAAGTTGTTTGTATAGAATTTTGGATATCTGTTTTTCACTTTCTTGTCCTCTTTATGTCCTCCTTCCGCTTTCATTGGATCTCTCAAGAAACTCAAGTGCCCCATTGTGACATCATCACTTCCAAGTGACATTCTTTGTAAGTGAAATCAAGCAATTTTTGACACAAATCAGCTAATAAAACCACTTTGCAACCACTTAGACAAGACATGTCAAGTGTTCCAGCTTCATCTCCTTCTCTGCTATTCAAATCTGGAGTTTGGAGGCAAAAATGATATTCGCATCAAAAGCTACAGGAGTTTAAGTAACAGCACCAACATCAGTTTCTGTAACATTTTGGCAAGCAGTGTCTATTTTGACCAATACTGCAAAAAGTTAGACAAGAAGTTAGAGTGAATGGGATATTCGTCTACTTCTCTGCTATTCATAGCTGTGAGCAGAATCAAAATATTCCATACGGAACTTACGGTACAGCTGATTTTGTAACTGCATTACCACGTGTTTTTCAACCTTCCCAAACAACGGTCGTTTTGACCACTGTCGGAGCATTTTTGAGGAAAAAAGTTCCGCAAGCTAAAATCTTCCCCTGCTTCTCTGCTCTTCATAGAAAAGGGCGGATTTCAAATCGGGGCTACCAATCTGTACCTATAGCCGTTTTCGTAACCCATCGCCTCACTTTCAAGTGTCTGTAAATCATGCCATTAGCAAGGCAATTTATTACTTTCCCAAACAACTATCGTTTTGACCACTAAACAAACAGTTACACAAACATATTTCGGCATAAAATCTTCCTCTACTTCTCTGCTTCTCAAGGGCGGAAACGCTTTTAAAATTGGGTCTACCGTTCTCGAGGGAGAGCGATTTAAGAAACCAATCACCTGCTCTTCACTAACAGCTCTCTGTGTCAATTCTGATATTCCAAAACGGAACCGTTGGCTAGGATACTCGCAGACGCTGCAGGGCCAAAATCATGAGGAGACACTCCTCCTACACCGTTTAAGCTAGAAATGCCGTTCCAATATCAACAAATTCGCAAAGATCTCGATCAAGTTGTTTGTATAGAATTTTTGATATCTGTTATACTGTTTCCGTTTCTCACTTTCTTGTCCTCTTTATGTCCTCCTTCCGCTTTCATTGGATCTCTCAAGAAACTCAAGTGCCCCATTGTGACATCATCACTTCCAAGTGACATTCTTTGTAAGTGAAATCAAGCAATTTTTGACACAAATCAGCTAATAAAACCACTTTGAAACCACTTAGACAAGACATGTCAAGTGTTCCAGCTTCATCTACTTCTCTGCTACTCAAATCTGGAGTTTGGAGGCAAAAATGATATTCGCATCAAAAGTTACAGGAGTTTAAGTAACAGCACCAACATCAGTTTCTGTAACATTTTGGCAAGCAGTGTCTATTTTGGCCAATACTGCAACAAGTTAGACAAGAAGTTAGAGTGAATGGGATATTCGTCTACTTCTCTGCTATTCATAGCTGTGTGCAGAATCAAAATATTCCATACGGAACTTACGGTACAGCTGTTTTTGTAACTGCATTACCACGTGTTTTTCAACCTTCCCAAACAACGGTCGTTTTGACCACTGTCGGAGCATTTTTGAGGAAAAAAGTTCCGCAAGCTAAAATCTTCCCCTGCTTCTCTGCTCTTCATAGAAAAGGGCGGATTTCAAATCGGGGCTACCAATCTGTACCTATAGCCTTTTTCGTAACCCATCGCCTCACTTTCAAGTGTCTGTAAATCATGCCAGCAGCAAGGCAATTTATTACTTTCCCAAACAACTATCGTTTTGACCACTAAACAAACAGTTACACAAACATATTTTGGCATTAAATCTTCCTCTACTTCTCTGCTTCTCAAGGGCGGAAACGCTTTTAAAATTGGGTCTACCGTTCTCGAGGGAGAGCGATTTAAGAAACCAATCACCTGCTCTTCACTAACAGCTCTCTGTGTCAATTCTGATATTCCAAAACGGAACCGTTGGCTAGGATACTCGCAGACGCTGCAGGGCCAAAATCATGAGGAGACACTCCTCCTACACCGTTTAAGCTAGAAATGCCGTTCCAATATCAACAAATTCGCAACGGTCTCGATCAAGTTGTTTGTATAGAATTTTGGATATCTGTTTTTCACTTTCTTGTCCTCTTTATGTCCCCCTTCCGCTTTCATTGGATCTCTCAAGAAACTCAAGTGCCCCATTGTGACATCATCACTTCCAAGTGACATTCTTTGTAAGTGAAATCAAGCAATTTTTGACACAAATCAGCTAATAAAACCACTTTGAAACCACTTAGACAAGACATGTCAAGTGTTCCAGCTTCATCTACTTCTCTGCTATTCAAATCTGGAGTTTGGAGGCAAAAATGATATTCGCATCAAAAGCTACAGGAGTTTAAGTAACAGCACCAACATCAGTTTCTGTAACATTTTGGCAAGCAGTGTCTATTTTGACCAATACTGCAAAAAGTTAGACAAGAAGTTAGAGTGAATGGGATATTCGTCTACTTCTCTGCTATTCATAGCTGTGAGCAGAATCAAAATATTCCATACGGAACTTACGGTACAGCTGATTTTGTAACTGCATTACCACGTGTTTTTCAACCTTCCCAAACAACGGTCGTTTTGACCACTGTCGGAGCATTTTTGAGGAAAAAAGTTCCGCAAGCTAAAATCTTCCCCTGCTTCTCTGCTCTTCATAGAAAAGGGCGGATTTCAAATCGGGGCTACCAATCTGTACCTATAGCCGTTTTCGTAACCCATCGCCTCACTTTCAAGTGTCTGTAAATCATGCCATTAGCAAGGCAATTTATTACTTTCCCAAACAACTATCGTTTTGACCACTAAACAAACAGTTACACAAACATATTTCGGCATAAAATCTTCCTCTACTTCTCTGCTTCTCAAGGGCGGAAACGCTTTTAAAATTGGGTCTACCGTTCTCGAGGGAGAGCGATTTAAGAAACCAATCACCTGCTCTTCACTAACAGCTCTCTGTGTCAATTCTGATATTCCAAAACGGAACCGTTGGCTAGGATACTCGCAGACGCTGCAGGGCCAAAATCATGAGGAGACACTCCTCCTACACCGTTTAAGCTAGAAATGCCGTTCCAATATCAACAAATTCGCAAAGATCTCGATCAAGTTGTTTGTATAGAATTTTTGATATCTGTTATACTGTTTCCGTTTCTCACTTTCTTGTCCTCTTTATGTCCTCCTTCCGCTTTCATTGGATCTCTCAAGAAACTCAAGTGCCCCATTGTGACATCATCACTTCCAAGTGACATTCTTTGTAAGTGAAATCAAGCAATTTTTGACACAAATCAGCTAATAAAACCACTTTGAAACCACTTAGACAAGACATGTCAAGTGTTCCAGCTTCATCTACTTCTCTGCTACTCAAATCTGGAGTTTGGAGGCAAAAATGATATTCGCATCAAAAGTTACAGGAGTTTAAGTAACAGCACCAACATCAGTTTCTGTAACATTTTGGCAAGCAGTGTCTATTTTGGCCAATACTGCAACAAGTTAGACAAGAAGTTAGAGTGAATGGGATATTCGTCTACTTCTCTGCTATTCATAGCTGTGTGCAGAATCAAAATATTCCATACGGAACTTACGGTACAGCTGTTTTTGTAACTGCATTACCACGTGTTTTTCAACCTTCCCAAACAACGGTCGTTTTGACCACTGTCGGAGCATTTTTGAGGAAAAAAGTTCCGCAAGCTAAAATCTTCCCCTGCTTCTCTGCTCTTCATAGAAAAGGGCGGATTTCAAATCGGGGCTACCAATCTGTACCTATAGCCTTTTTCGTAACCCATCGCCTCACTTTCAAGTGTCTGTAAATCATGCCAGCAGCAAGGCAATTTATTACTTTCCCAAACAACTATCGTTTTGACCACTAAACAAACAGTTACACAAACATATTTTGGCATTAAATCTTCCTCTACTTCTCTGCTTCTCAAGGGCGGAAACGCTTTTAAAATTGGGTCTACCGTTCTCGAGGGAGAGCGATTTAAGAAACCAATCACCTGCTCTTCACTAACAGCTCTCTGTGTCAATTCTGATATTCCAAAACGGAACCGTTGGCTAGGATACTCGCAGACGCTGCAGGGCCAAAATCATGAGGAGACACTCCTCCTACACCGTTTAAGCTAGAAATGCCGTTCCAATATCAACAAATTCGCAACGGTCTCGATCAAGTTGTTTGTATAGAATTTTGGATATCTGTTTTTCACTTTCTTGTCCTCTTTATGTCCCCCTTCCGCTTTCATTGGATCTCTCAAGAAACTCAAGTGCCCCATTGTGACATCATCACTTCCAAGTGACATTCTTTGTAAGTGAAATCAAGCAATTTTTGACACAAATCAGCTAATAAAACCACTTTGAAACCACTTAGACAAGACATGTCAAGTGTTCCAGCTTCATCTACTTCTCTGCTACTCAAATCTGGAGTTTGGAGGCAAAAATGATATTCGCATCAAAAGTTACAGGAGTTTAAGTAACAGCACCAACATCAGTTTCTGTAACATTTTGGCAAGCAGTGTCTATTTTGACCAATACTGCAACAAGTTAGACAAGAAGTTAGAGTGAATGGGATATTCGTCTACTTCTCTGCTATTCATAGCTGTGTGCAGAATCAAAATATTCCATACGGAACTTACGGTACAGCTGATTTTGTAACTGCATTACCACGTGTTTTTCAACCTTCCCAAACAACGGTCGTTTTGACCACTTTCGGAGCATTTTTGAGGAAAAAAGTTCCGCAAGCTAAAATCTTCCCCTGCTTCTCTGCTCTTCATAGAAAAGGGCGGATTTCAAATCGGGGCTACCAATCTGTACCTATAGCCGTTTTCGTAACCCATCGCCTCACTTTCAAGTGTCTGTAAATCATGCCATTAGCAAGGCAATTTATTACTTTCCCAAACAACTATCGTTTTGACCACTAAACAAACAGTTACACAAACATATTTCGGCATAAAATCTTCCTCTACTTCTCTGCTTCTCAAGGGCGGAAACGCTTTTAAAATTGGGTCTACCGTTCTCGAGGGAGAGCGATTTAAGAAACCAATCACCTGCTCTTCACTAACAGCTCTCTGTGTCAATTCTGATATTCCAAAACGGAACCGTTGGCTAGGATACTCGCAGACGCTGCAGGGCCAAAATCATGAGGAGACACTCCTCCTACACCGTTTAAGCTAGAAATGCCGTTCCAATATCAACAAATTCGCAAAGGTCTCGATCAAGTTGTTTGTATAGAATTTTTGATATCTGTTATACTGTTTCCGTTTCTCACTTTCTTGTCCTCTTTATGTCCTCCTTCCGCTTTCATTGGATCTCTCAAGAAACTCAAGTGCCCCATTGTGACATCATCACTTCCAAGTGACATTCTTTGTAAGTGAAATCAAGCAATTTTTGACACAAATCAGCTAATAAAACCACTTTGAAACCACTTAGACAAGACATGTCAAGTGTTCCAGCTTCATCTACTTCTCTGCTACTCAAATCTGGAGTTTGGAGGCAAAAATGATATTCGCATCAAAAGTTACAGGAGTTTAAGTAACAGCACCAACATCAGTTTCTGTAACATTTTGGCAAGCAGTGTCTATTTTGGCCAATACTGCAACAAGTTAGACAAGAAGTTAGAGTGAATGGGATATTCGTCTACTTCTCTGCTATTCATAGCTGTGTGCAGAATCAAAATATTCCATACGGAACTTACGGTACAGCTGTTTTTGTAACTGCATTACCACGTGTTTTTCAACCTTCCCAAACAACGGTCGTTTTGACCACTGTCGGAGCATTTTTGAGGAAAAAAGTTCCGCAAGCTAAAATCTTCCCCTGCTTCTCTGCTCTTCATAGAAAAGGGCGGATTTCAAATCGGGGCTACCAATCTGTACCTATAGCCTTTTTCGTAACCCATCGCCTCACTTTCAAGTGTCTGTAAATCATGCCAGCAGCAAGGCAATTTATTACTTTCCCAAACAACTATCGTTTTGACCACTAAACAAACAGTTACACAAACATATTTTGGCATGAAATCTTCCTCTACTTCTCTGCTTCTCAAGGGCGGAAACGCTTTTAAAATTGGGTCTACCGTTCTCGAGGGAGAGCGATTTAAGAAACCAATCACCTGCTCTTCACTAACAGCTCTCTGTGTCAATTCTGATATTCCAAAACGGAACCGTTGGCTAGGATACTCGCAGACGCTGCAGGGCCAAAATCATGAGGAGACACTCCTCCTACACCGTTTAAGCTAGAAATGCTGTTCCAATATCAACAAATTCGCAACGGTCTCGATCAAGTTGTTTGTATAGAATTTTGGATATCTGTTTTTCACTTTCTTGTCCTCTTTATGTCCTCCTTCCGCTTTCATTGGATCTCTCAAGAAACTCAAGTGCCCCATTGTGACATCATCACTTCCAAGTGACATTCTTTGTAAGTGAAATCAAGCAATTTTTGACACAAATCAGCTAATAAAACCACTTTGAAACCACTTAGACAAGACATGTCAAGTGTTCCAGCTTCATCTACTTCTCTGCTACTCAAATCTGGAGTTTGGAGGCAAAAATGATATTCGCATCAAAAGTTACAGGAGTTTAAGTAACAGCACCAACATCAGTTTCTGTAACATTTTGGCAAGCAGTGTCTATTTTGACCAATACTGCAACAAGTTAGACAAGAAGTTAGAGTGAATGGGATATTCGTCTACTTCTCTGCTATTCATAGCTGTGTGCAGAATCAAAATATTCCATACGGAACTTACGGTACAGCTGATTTTGTAACTGCATTACCACGTGTTTTTCAACCTTCCCAAACAACGGTCGTTTTGACCACTTTCGGAGCATTTTTGAGGAAAAAAGTTCCGCAAGCTAAAATCTTCCCCTGCTTCTCTGCTCTTCATAGAAAAGGGCGGATTTCAAATCGGGGCTACCAATCTGTACCTATAGCCGTTTTCGTAACCCATCGCCTCACTTTCAAGTGTCTGTAAATCATGCCAGCAGCAAGGCAATTTATTACTTTCCCAAACAACTATCGTTTTGACCACTAAACAAACAGTTACACAAACATATTTCGGCATAAAATCTTCCTCTACTTCTCTGCTTCTCAAGGGCGGAAACGCTTTTAAAATTGGGTCTACCGTTCTCGAGGGAGAGCGATTTAAGAAACCAATCACCTGCTCTTCACTAACAGCTCTCTGTGTCAATTCTGATATTCCAAAACGGAACCGTTGGCTAGGATACTCGCAGACGCTGCAGGGCCAAAATCATGAGGAGACACTCCTCCTACACCGTTTAAGCTAGAAATGCCGTTCCAATATCAACAAATTCGCAAAGGTCTCGATCAAGTTGTTTGTATAGAATTTTTGATATCTGTTATACTGTTTCTGTTTCTCACTTTCTTGTCCTCTTTATGTCCTCCTTCCGCTTTCATTGGATCTCTCAAGAAACTCAAGTGCCCCATTGTGACATCATCACTTCCAAGTGACATTCTTTGTAAGTGAAATCAAGCAATTTTTGACACAAATCAGCTAATAAAACCACTTTGAAACCACTTAGACAAGACATGTCAAGTGTTCCAGCTTCATCTACTTCTCTGCTACTCAAATCTGGAGTTTGGAGACAAAAATGATATTCGCATCAAAAGTTACAGGAGTTTAAGTAACAGCACCAACATCAGTTTCTGTAACATTTTGGCAAGCAGTGTCTATTTTGGCCAATACTGCAACAAGTTAGACAAGAAGTTAGAGTGAATGGGATATTCGTCTACTTCTCTGCTATTCATAGCTGTGTGCAGAATCAAAATATTCCATACGGAACTTACGGTACAGCTGTTTTTGTAACTGCATTACCACGTGTTTTTCAACCTTCCCAAACAACGGTCGTTTTGACCACTGTCGGAGCATTTTTGAGGAAAAAAGTTCCGCAAGCTAAAATCTTCCCCTGCTTCTCTGCTCTTCATAGAAAAGGGCGGATTTCAAATCGGGGCTACCAATCTGTACCTATAGCATTTTTCGTAACCCATCGCCTCACTTTCAAGTGTCTGTAAATCATGCCAGCAGCAAGGCAATTTATTACTTTCCCAAACAACTATCGTTTTGACCACTAAACAAACAGTTACACAAACATATTTTGGCATTAAATCTTCCTCTACTTCTCTGCTTCTCAAGGGCCGAAAAGCTTTTAAAATTGGGTCTACCGTTCTCGAGGGAGAGCGATTTAAGAAACCAATCACCTGCTCTTCACTAACAGCTCTCTGTGTCAATTCTGATATTCCAAAACGGAACCGTTGGCTAGGATACTCGCAGACGCTGCAGGGCCAAAATCATGAGGAGACACTCCTCCTACACCGTTTAAGCTAGAAATGCCGTTCCAATATCAACAAATTCGCAACGGTCTCGATCAAGTTGTTTGTATAGAATTTTGGATATCTGTTTTTCACTTTCTTGTCCTCTTTATGTCCTCCTTCCGCTTTCATTGGATCTCTCAAGAAACTCAAGTGCCCCATTGTGACATCATCACTTCCAAGTGACTTTCTTTGTAAGTGAAATCAAGCAATTTTTGACACAAATCAGCTAATAAAACCACTTTGAAACCACTTAGACAAGACATGTCAAGTGTTCCAGCTTCATCTACTTCTCTGCTACTCAAATCTGGAGTTTGGAGGCAAAAATGATATTCGCATCAAAAGTTACAGGAGTTTAAGTAACAGCACCAACATCAGTTTCTGTAACATTTTGGCAAGCAGTGTCTATTTTGACCAATACTGCAACAAGTTAGACAAGAAGTTAGAGTGAATGGGATATTCGTCTACTTCTCTGCTATTCATAGCTGTGTGCAGAATCAAAATATTCCATACGGAACTTACGGTACAGCTGATTTTGTAACTGCATTACCACGTGTTTTTCAACCTTCCCAAACAACGGTCGTTTTGACCACTTTCGGAGCATTTTTGAGGAAAAAAGTTCCGCAAGCTAAAATCTTCCCCTGCTTCTCTGCTCTTCATAGAAAAGGGCGGATTTCAAATCGGGGCTACCAATCTGTACCTATAGCCGTTTTCGTAACCCATCGCCTCACTTTCAAGTGTCTGTAAATCATGCCATTAGCAAGGCAATTTATTACTTTCCCAAACAACTATCGTTTTGACCACTAAACAAACAGTTACACAAACATATTTCGGCATAAAATCTTCCTCTACTTCTCTGCTTCTCAAGGGCGGAAACGCTTTTAAAATTGGGTCTACCGTTCTCGAGGGAGAGCGATTTAAGAAACCAATCACCTGCTCTTCACTAACAGCTCTCTGTGTCAATTCTGATATTCCAAAACGGAACCGTTGGCTAGGATACTCGCAGACGCTGCAGGGCCAAAATCATGAGGAGACACTCCTCCTACACCGTTTAAGCTAGAAATGCCGTTCCAATATCAACAAATTCGCAAAGGTCTCGATCAAGTTGTTTGTATAGAATTTTTGATATCTGTTATACTGTTTCCGTTTCTCACTTTCTTGTCCTCTTTATGTCCTCCTTCCGCTTTCATTGGATCTCTCAAGAAACTCAAGTGCCCCATTGTGACATCATCACTTCCAAGTGACATTCTTTGTAAGTGAAATCAAGCAATTTTTGACACAAATCAGCTAATAAAACCACTTTGAAACCACTTAGACAAGACATGTCAAGTGTTCCAGCTTCATCTACTTCTCTGCTACTCAAATCTGGAGTTTGGAGGCAAAAATGATATTCGCATCAAAAGTTACAGGAGTTTAAGTAACAGCACCAACATCAGTTTCTGTAACATTTTGGCAAGCAGTGTCTATTTTGGCCAATACTGCAACAAGTTAGACAAGAAGTTAGAGTGAATGGGATATTCGTCTACTTCTCTGCTATTCATAGCTGTGTGCAGAATCAAAATATTCCATACGGAACTTACGGTACAGCTGTTTTTGTAACTGCATTACCACGTGTTTTTCAACCTTCCCAAACAACGGTCGTTTTGACCACTGTCGGAGCATTTTTGAGGAAAAAAGTTCCGCAAGCTAAAATCTTCCCCTGCTTCTCTGCTCTTCATAGAAAAGGGCGGATTTCAAATCGGGGCTACCAATCTGTACCTATAGCCTTTTTCGTAACCCATCGCCTCACTTTCAAGTGTCTGTAAATCATGCCAGCAGCAAGGCAATTTATTACTTTCCCAAACAACTATCGTTTTGACCACTAAACAAACAGTTACACAAACATATTTTGGCATTAAATCTTCCTCTACTTCTCTGCTTCTCAAGGGCGGAAACGCTTTTAAAATTGGGTCTACCGTTCTCGAGGGAGAGCGATTTAAGAAACCAATCACCTGCTCTTCACTAACAGCTCTCTGTGTCAATTCTGATATTCCAAAACGGAACCGTTGGCTAGGATACTCGCAGACGCTGCAGGGCCAAAATCATGAGGAGACACTCCTCCTACACCGTTTAAGCTAGAAATGCTGTTCCAATATCAACAAATTCGCAACGGTCTCGATCAAGTTGTTTGTATAGAATTTTGGATATCTGTTTTTCACTTTCTTGTCCTCTTTATGTCCTCCTTCCGCTTTCATTGGATCTCTCAAGAAACTCAAGTGCCCCATTGTGACATCATCACTTCCAAGTGACATTCTTTGTAAGTGAAATCAAGCAATTTTTGACACAAATCAGCTAATAAAACCACTTTGAAACCACTTAGACAAGACATGTCAAGTGTTCCAGCTTCATCTACTTCTCTGCTACTCAAATCTGGAGTTTGGAGGCAAAAATGATATTCGCATCAAAAGTTACAGGAGTTTAAGTAACAGCACCAACATCAGTTTCTGTAACATTTTGGCAAGCAGTGTCTATTTTGACCAATACTGCAACAAGTTAGACAAGAAGTTAGAGTGAATGGGATATTCGTCTACTTCTCTGCTATTCATAGCTGTGTGCAGAATCAAAATATTCCATACGGAACTTACGGTACAGCTGATTTTGTAACTGCATTACCACGTGTTTTTCAACCTTCCCAAACAACGGTCGTTTTGACCACTGTCGGAGCATTTTTGAGGAAAAAAGTTCCGCAAGCTAAAATCTTCCCCTGCTTCTCTGCTCTTCATAGAAAAGGGCGGATTTCAAATCGGGGCTACCAATCTGTACCTATAGCCTTTTTCGTAACCCATCGCCTCACTTTCAAGTGTCTGTAAATCATGCCAGCAGCAAGGCAATTTATTACTTTCCCAAACAACTATCGTTTTGACCACTAAACAAACAGTTACACAAACATATTTTGGCATTAAATCTTCCTCTACTTCTCTGCTTCTCAAGGGCGGAAACGCTTTTAAAATTGGGTCTACCGTTCTCGAGGGAGAGCGATTTAAGAAACCAATCACCTGCTCTTCACTAACAGCTCTCTGTGTCAATTCTGATATTCCAAAACGGAACCGTTGGCTAGGATACTCGCAGACGCTGCAGGGCCAAAATCATGAGGAGACACTCCTCCTACACCGTTTAAGCTAGAAATGCTGTTCCAATATCAACAAATTCGCAACGGTCTCGATCAAGTTGTTTGTATAGAATTTTGGATATCTGTTTTTCACTTTCTTGTCCTCTTTATGTCCTCCTTCCGCTTTCATTGGATCTCTCAAGAAACTCAAGTGCCCCATTGTGACATCATCACTTCCAAGTGACATTCTTTGTAAGTGAAATCAAGCAATTTTTGACACAAATCAGCTAATAAAACCACTTTGAAACCACTTAGACAAGACATGTCAAGTGTTCCAGCTTCATCTACTTCTCTGCTACTCAAATCTGGAGTTTGGAGGCAAAAATGATATTCGCATCAAAAGTTACAGGAGTTTAAGTAACAGCACCAACATCAGTTTCTGTAACATTTTGGCAAGCAGTGTCTATTTTGACCAATACTGCAACAAGTTAGACAAGAAGTTAGAGTGAATGGGATATTCGTCTACTTCTCTGCTATTCATAGCTGTGTGCAGAATCAAAATATTCCATACGGAACTTACGGTACAGCTGATTTTGTAACTGCATTACCACGTGTTTTTCAACCTTCCCAAACAACGGTCGTTTTGACCACTTTCGGAGCATTTTTGAGGAAAAAAGTTCCGCAAGCTAAAATCTTCCCCTGCTTCTCTGCTCTTCATAGAAAAGGGCGGATTTCAAATCGGGGCTACCAATCTGTACCTATAGCCGTTTTCGTAACCCATCGCCTCACTTTCAAGTGTCTGTAAATCATGCCATTAGCAAGGCAATTTATTACTTTCCCAAACAACTATCGTTTTGACCACTAAACAAACAGTTACACAAACATATTTCGGCATAAAATCTTCCTCTACTTCTCTGCTTCTCAAGGGCGGAAACGCTTTTAAAATTGGGTCTACCGTTCTCGAGGGAGAGCGATTTAAGAAACCAATCACCTGCTCTTCACTAACAGCTCTCTGTGTCAATTCTGATATTCCAAAACGGAACCGTTGGCTAGGATACTCGCAGACGCTGCAGGGCCAAAATCATGAGGAGACACTCCTCCTACACCGTTTAAGCTAGAAATGCCGTTCCAATATCAACAAATTCGCAAAGGTCTCGATCAAGTTGTTTGTATAGAATTTTTGATATCTGTTATACTGTTTCTGTTTCTCACTTTCTTGTCCTCTTTATGTCCTCCTTCCGCTTTCATTGGATCTCTCAAGAAACTCAAGTGCCCCATTGTGACATCATCACTTCCAAGTGACATTCTTTGTAAGTGAAATCAAGCAATTTTTGACACAAATCAGCTAATAAAACCACTTTGAAACCACTTAGACAAGACATGTCAAGTGTTCCAGCTTCATCTACTTCTCTGCTACTCAAATCTGGAGTTTGGAGGCAAAAATGATATTCGCATCAAAAGTTACAGGAGTTTAAGTAACAGCACCAACATCAGTTTCTGTAACATTTTGGCAAGCAGTGTCTATTTTGGCCAATACTGCAACAAGTTAGACAAGAAGTTAGAGTGAATGGGATATTCGTCTACTTCTCTGCTATTCATAGCTGTGTGCAGAATCAAAATATTCCATACGGAACTTACGGTACAGCTGTTTTTGTAACTGCATTACCACGTGTTTTTCAACCTTCCCAAACAACGGTCGTTTTGACCTCTGTCGGAGCATTTTTGAGGAAAAAAGTTCCGCAAGCTAAAATCTTCCCCTGCTTCTCTGCTCTTCATAGAAAAGGGCGGATTTCAAATCGGGGCTACCAATCTGTACCTATAGCATTTTTCGTAACCCATCGCCTCACTTTCAAGTGTCTGTAAATCATGCCAGCAGCAAGGCAATTTATTACTTTCCCAAACAACTATCGTTTTGACCACTAAACAAACAGTTACACAAACATATTTTGGCATTAAATCTTCCTCTACTTCTCTGCTTCTCAAGGGCCGAAAAGCTTTTAAAATTGGGTCTACCGTTCTCGAGGGAGAGCGATTTAAGAAACCAATCACCTGCTCTTCACTAACAGCTCTCTGTGTCAATTCTGATATTCCAAAACGGAACCGTTGGCTAGGATACTCGCAGACGCTGCAGGGCCAAAATCATGAGGAGACACTCCTCCTACACCGTTTAAGCTAGAAATGCCGTTCCAATATCAACAAATTCGCAACGGTCTCGATCAAGTTGTTTGTATAGAATTTTTGATATCTGTTATACTGTTTCCGTTTCTCACTTTCTTGTCCTCTTTATGTCCTCCTTCCGCTTTCATTGGATCTCTCAAGAAACTCAAGTGCCCCATTGTGACATCATCACTTCCAAGTGACATTCTTTGTAAGTGAAATCAAGCAATTTTTGACACAAATCAGCTAATAAAACCACTTTGAAACCACTTAGACAAGACATGTCAAGTGTTCCAGCTTCATCTACTTCTCTGCTACTCAAATCTGGAGTTTGGAGGCAAAAATGATATTCGCATCAAAAGTTACAGGAGTTTAAGTAACAGCACCAACATCAGTTTCTGTAACATTTTGGCAAGCAGTGTCTATTTTGACCAATACTGCAACAAGTTAGACAAGAAGTTAGAGTGAATGGGATATTCGTCTACTTCTCTGCTATTCATAGCTGTGTGCAGAATCAAAATATTCCATACGGAACTTACGGTACAGCTGATTTTGTAACTGCATTACCACGTGTTTTTCAACCTTCCCAAACAACGGTCGTTTTGACCACTTTCGGAGCATTTTTGAGGAAAAAAGTTCCGCAAGCTAAAATCTTCCCCTGCTTCTCTGCTCTTCATAGAAAAGGGCGGATTTCAAATCGGGGCTACCAATCTGTACCTATAGCCGTTTTCGTAACCCATCGCCTCACTTTCAAGTGTCTGTAAATCATGCCATTAGCAAGGCAATTTATTACTTTCCCAAACAACTATCGTTTTGACCACTAAACAAACAGTTACACAAACATATTTCGGCATAAAATCTTCCTCTACTTCTCTGCTTCTCAAGGGCGGAAACGCTTTTAAAATTGGGTCTACCGTTCTCGAGGGAGAGCGATTTAAGAAACCAATCACCTGCTCTTCACTAACAGCTCTCTGTGTCAATTCTGATATTCCAAAACGGAACCGTTGGCTAGGATACTCGCAGACGCTGCAGGGCCAAAATCATGAGGAGACACTCCTCCTACACCGTTTAAGCTAGAAATGCCGTTCCAATATCAACAAATTCGCAAAGGTCTCGATCAAGTTGTTTGTATAGAATTTTTGATATCTGTTATACTGTTTCTGTTTCTCACTTTCTTGTCCTCTTTATGTCCTCCTTCCGCTTTCATTGGATCTCTCAAGAAACTCAAGTGCCCCATTGTGACATCATCACTTCCAAGTGACATTCTTTGTAAGTGAAATCAAGCAATTTTTGACACAAATCAGCTAATAAAACCACTTTGAAACCACTTAGACAAGACATGTCAAGTGTTCCAGCTTCATCTACTTCTCTGCTACTCAAATCTGGAGTTTGGAGGCAAAAATGATATTCGCATCAAAAGTTACAGGAGTTTAAGTAACAGCACCAACATCAGTTTCTGTAACATTTTGGCAAGCAGTGTCTATTTTGGCCAATACTGCAACAAGTTAGACAAGAAGTTAGAGTGAATGGGATATTCGTCTACTTCTCTGCTATTCATAGCTGTGTGCAGAATCAAAATATTCCATACGGAACTTACGGTACAGCTGTTTTTGTAACTGCATTACCACGTGTTTTTCAACCTTCCCAAACAACGGTCGTTTTGACCTCTGTCGGAGCATTTTTGAGGAAAAAAGTTCCGCAAGCTAAAATCTTCCCCTGCTTCTCTGCTCTTCATAGAAAAGGGCGGATTTCAAATCGGGGCTACCAATCTGTACCTATAGCATTTTTCGTAACCCATCGCCTCACTTTCAAGTGTCTGTAAATCATGCCAGCAGCAAGGCAATTTATTACTTTCCCAAACAACTATCGTTTTGACCACTAAACAAACAGTTACACAAACATATTTTGGCATTAAATCTTCCTCTACTTCTCTGCTTCTCAAGGGCCGAAAAGCTTTTAAAATTGGGTCTACCGTTCTCGAGGGAGAGCGATTTAAGAAACCAATCACCTGCTCTTCACTAACAGCTCTCTGTGTCAATTCTGATATTCCAAAACGGAACCGTTGGCTAGGATACTCGCAGACGCTGCAGGGCCAAAATCATGAGGAGACACTCCTCCTACACCGTTTAAGCTAGAAATGCCGTTCCAATATCAACAAATTCGCAACGGTCTCGATCAAGTTGTTTGTATAGAATTTTTGATATCTGTTATACTGTTTCCGTTTCTCACTTTCTTGTCCTCTTTATGTCCTCCTTCCGCTTTCATTGGATCTCTCAAGAAACTCAAGTGCCCCATTGTGACATCATCACTTCCAAGTGACATTCTTTGTAAGTGAAATCAAGCAATTTTTGACACAAATCAGCTAATAAAACCACTTTGAAACCACTTAGACAAGACATGTCAAGTGTTCCAGCTTCATCTACTTCTCTGCTACTCAAATCTGGAGTTTGGAGGCAAAAATGATATTCGCATCAAAAGTTACAGGAGTTTAAGTAACAGCACCAACATCAGTTTCTGTAACATTTTGGCAAGCAGTGTCTATTTTGACCAATACTGCAACAAGTTAGACAAGAAGTTAGAGTGAATGGGATATTCGTCTACTTCTCTGCTATTCATAGCTGTGTGCAGAATCAAAATATTCCATACGGAACTTACGGTACAGCTGATTTTGTAACTGCATTACCACGTGTTTTTCAACCTTCCCAAACAACGGTCGTTTTGACCACTTTCGGAGCATTTTTGAGGAAAAAAGTTCCGCAAGCTAAAATCTTCCCCTGCTTCTCTGCTCTTCATAGAAAAGGGCGGATTTCAAATCGGGGCTACCAATCTGTACCTATAGCCTTTTTCGTAACCCATCGCCTCACTTTCAAGTGTCTGTAAATCATGCCAGCAGCAAGGCAATTTATTACTTTCCCAAACAACTATCGTTTTGACCACTAAACAAACAGTTACACAAACATATTTTGGCATTAAATCTTCCTCTACTTCTCTGCTTCTCAAGGGCGGAAACGCTTTTAAAATTGGGTCTACCGTTCTCGAGGGAGAGCGATTTAAGAAACCAATCACCTGCTCTTCACTAACAGCTCTCTGTGTCAATTCTGATATTCCAAAACGGAACCGTTGGCTAGGATACTCGCAGACGCTGCAGGGCCAAAATCATGAGGAGACACTCCTCCTACACCGTTTAAGCTAGAAATGCCGTTCCAATATCAACAAATTCGCAAAGGTCTCGATCAAGTTGTTTGTATAGAATTTTTGATATCTGTTATACTGTTTCCGTTTCTCACTTTCTTGTCCTCTTTATGTCCTCCTTCCGCTTTCATTGGATCTCTCAAGAAACTCAAGTGCCCCATTGTGACATCATCACTTCCAAGTGACATTCTTTGTAAGTGAAATCAAGCAATTTTTGACACAAATCAGCTAATAAAACCACTTTGAAACCACTTAGACAAGACATGTCAAGTGTTCCAGCTTCATCTACTTCTCTGCTACTCAAATCTGGAGTTTGGAGGCAAAAATGATATTCGCATCAAAAGTTACAGGAGTTTAAGTAACAGCACCAACATCAGTTTCTGTAACATTTTGGCAAGCAGTGTCTATTTTGGCCAATACTGCAACAAGTTAGACAAGAAGTTAGAGTGAATGGGATATTCGTCTACTTCTCTGCTATTCATAGCTGTGTGCAGAATCAAAATATTCCATACGGAACTTACGGTACAGCTGTTTTTGTAACTGCATTACCACGTGTTTTTCAACCTTCCCAAACAACGGTCGTTTTGACCACTGTCGGAGCATTTTTGAGGAAAAAAGTTCCGCAAGCTAAAATCTTCCCCTGCTTCTCTGCTCTTCATAGAAAAGGGCGGATTTCAAATCGGGGCTACCAATCTGTACCTATAGCCGTTTTCGTAACCCATCGCCTCACTTTCAAGTGTCTGTAAATCATGCCATTAGCAAGGCAATTTATTACTTTCCCAAACAACTATCGTTTTGACCACTAAACAAACAGTTACACAAACATATTTCGGCATAAAATCTTCCTCTACTTCTCTGCTTCTCAAGGGCGGAAACGCTTTTAAAATTGGGTCTACCGTTCTCGAGGGAGAGCGATTTAAGAAACCAATCACCTGCTCTTCACTAACAGCTCTCTGTGTCAATTCTGATATTCCAAAACGGAACCGTTGGCTAGGATACTCGCAGACGCTGCAGGGCCAAAATCATGAGGAGACACTCCTCCTACACCGTTTAAGCTAGAAATGCCGTTCCAATATCAACAAATTCGCAAAGGTCTCGATCAAGTTGTTTGTATAGAATTTTTGATATCTGTTATACTGTTTCTGTTTCTCACTTTCTTGTCCTCTTTATGTCCTCCTTCCGCTTTCATTGGATCTCTCAAGAAACTCAAGTGCCCCATTGTGACATCATCACTTCCAAGTGACATTCTTTGTAAGTGAAATCAAGCAATTTTTGACACAAATCAGCTAATAAAACCACTTTGAAACCACTTAGACAAGACATGTCAAGTGTTCCAGCTTCATCTACTTCTCTGCTACTCAAATCTGGAGTTTGGAGGCAAAAATGATATTCACATCAAAAGTTACAGGAGTTTAAGTAACAGCACCAACATCAGTTTCTGTAACATTTTGGCAAGCAGTGTCTATTTTGGCCAATACTGCAACAAGTTAGACAAGAAGTTAGAGTGAATGGGATATTCGTCTACTTCTCTGCTATTCATAGCTGTGTGCAGAATCAAAATATTCCATACGGAACTTACGGTACAGCTGTTTTTGTAACTGCATTACCACGTGTTTTTCAACCTTCCCAAACAACGGTCGTTTTGACCACTGTCGGAGCATTTTTGAGGAAAAAAGTTCCGCAAGCTAAAATCTTCCCCTGCTTCTCTGCTCTTCATAGAAAAGGGCGGATTTCAAATCGGGGCTACCAATCTGTACCTATAGCCGTTTTCGTAACCCATCGCCTCACTTTCAAGTGTCTGTAAATCATGCCATTAGCAAGGCAATTTATTACTTTCCCAAACAACTATCGTTTTGACCACTAAACAAACAGTTACACAAACATATTTCGGCATAAAATCTTCCTCTACTTCTCTGCTTCTCAAGGGCGGAAACGCTTTTAAAATTGGGTCTACCGTTCTCGAGGGAGAGCGATTTAAGAAACCAATCACCTGCTCTTCACTAACAGCTCTCTGTGTCAATTCTGATATTCCAAAACGGAACCGTTGGCTAGGATACTCGCAGACGCTGCAGGGCCAAAATCATGAGGAGACACTCCTCCTACACCGTTTAAGCTAGAAATGCCGTTCCAATATCAACAAATTCGCAAAGGTCTCGATCAAGTTGTTTGTATAGAATTTTTGATATCTGTTATACTGTTTCTGTTTCTCACTTTCTTGTCCTCTTTATGTCCTCCTTCCGCTTTCATTGGATCTCTCAAGAAACTCAAGTGCCCCATTGTGACATCATCACTTCCAAGTGACATTCTTTGTAAGTGAAATCAAGCTATTTTTGACACAAATCAGCTAATAAAACCACTTTGAAACCACTTAGACAAGACATGTCAAGTGTTCCAGCTTCATCTACTTCTCTGCTACTCAAATCTGGAGTTTGGAGGCAAAAATGATATTCGCATCAAAAGTTACAGGAGTTTAAGTAACAGCACCAACATCAGTTTCTGTAACATTTTGGCAAGCAGTGTCTATTTTGGCCAATACTGCAACAAGTTAGACAAGAAGTTAGAGTGAATGGGATATTCGTCTACTTCTCTGCTATTCATAGCTGTGTGCAGAATCAAAATATTCCATACGGAACTTACGGTACAGCTGTTTTTGTAACTGCATTACCACGTGTTTTTCAACCTTCCCAAACAACGGTCGTTTTGACCACTGTCGGAGCATTTTTGAGGAAAAAAGTTCCGCAAGCTAAAATCTTCCCCTGCTTCTCTGCTCTTCATAGAAAAGGGCGGATTTCAAATCGGGGCTACCAATCTGTACCTATAGCCTTTTTCGTAACCCATCGCCTCACTTTCAAGTGTCTGTAAATCATGCCATTAGCAAGGCAATTTATTACTTTCCCAAACAACTATCGTTTTGACCACTAATCAAACAGTTACACAAACATATTTTGGCATTAAATCTTCCTCTACTTCTCTGCTTCTCAAGGGCGGAAACGCTTTTAAAATTGGGTCTACCGTTCTCGAGGGAGAGCGATTTAAGAAACCAATCACCTGCTCTTCACTAACAGCTCTCTGTGTCAATTCTGATATTCCAAAACGGAACCGTTGGCTAGGATACTCGCAGACGCTGCAGGGCCAAAATCATGAGGAGACACTCCTCCTACACCGTTTAAGCTAGAAATGCCGTTCCAATATCAACAAATTCGCAACGGTCTCGATCGAGTTGTTTGTATAGAATTTTGGATATCTGTTTTTCACTTTCTTGTCCTCTTTATGTCCTCCTTCTGCTTTCATTGGATCTCTCAAGAAACTCAAGTGCCCCATTGTGACATCATCACTTCCAAGTGACATTCTTTGTAAGTGAAATCAAGCAATTTTTGACACAAATCAGCTAATAAAACCACTTTGAAACCACTTAGACAAGACATGTCAAGTGTTCCAGCTTCATCTACTTCTCTGCTACTCAAATCTGGAGTTTGGAGGCAAAAATGATATTCGCATCAAAAGTTACAGGAGTTTAAGTAACAGCACCAACATCAGTTTCTGTAACATTTTGGCAAGCAGTGTCTATTTTGGCCAATACTGCAACAAGTTAGACAAGAAGTTAGAGTGAATGGGATATTCGTCTACTTCTCTGCTATTCATAGCTGTGTGCAGAATCAAAATATTCCATACGGAACTTACGGTACAGCTGTTTTTGTAACTGCATTACCACGTGTTTTTCAACCTTCCCAAACAACGGTCGTTTTGACCACTGTCGGAGCATTTTTGAGGAAAAAAGTTCCGCAAGCTAAAATCTTCCCCTGCTTCTCTGCTCTTCATAGAAAAGGGCGGATTTCAAATCGGGGCTACCAATCTGTACCTATAGCCTTTTTCGTAACCCATCGCCTCACTTTCAAGTGTCTGTAAATCATGCCATTAGCAAGGCAATTTATTACTTTCCCAAACAACTATCGTTTTGACCACTAATCAAACAGTTACACAAACATATTTTGGCATTAAATCTTCCTCTACTTCTCTGCTTCTCAAGGGCGGAAACGCTTTTAAAATTGGGTCTACCGTTCTCGAGGGAGAGCGATTTAAGAAACCAATCACCTGCTCTTCACTAACAGCTCTCTGTGTCAATTCTGATATTCCAAAACGGAACCGTTGGCTAGGATACTCGCAGACGCTGCAGGGCCAAAATCATGAGGAGACACTCCTCCTACACCGTTTAAGCTAGAAATGCCGTTCCAATATCAACAAATTCGCAACGGTCTCGATCGAGTTGTTTGTATAGAATTTTGGATATCTGTTTTTCACTTTCTTGTCCTCTTTATGTCCTCCTTCTGCTTTCATTGGATCTCTCAAGAAACTCAAGTGCCCCATTGTGACATCATCACTTCCAAGTGACATTCTTTGTAAGTGAAATCAAGCAATTTTTGACACAAATCAGCTAATAAAACCACTTTGAAACCACTTAGACAAGACATGTCAAGTGTTCCAGCTTCATCTACTTCTCTGCTACTCAAATCTGGAGTTTGGAGGCAAAAATGATATTCGCATCAAAAGTTACAGGAGTTTAAGTAACAGCACCAACATCAGTTTCTGTAACATTTTGGCAAGCAGTGTCTATTTTGGCCAATACTGCAACAAGTTAGACAAGAAGTTAGAGTGAATGGGATATTCGTCTACTTCTCTGCTATTCATAGCTGTGTGCAGAATCAAAATATTCCATACGGAACTTACGGTACAGCTGTTTTTGTAACTGCATTACCACGTGTTTTTCAACCTTCCCAAACAACGGTCGTTTTGACCACTGTCGGAGCATTTTTGAGGAAAAAAGTTCCGCAAGCTAAAATCTTCCCCTGCTTCTCTGCTCTTCATAGAAAAGGGCGGATTTCAAATCGGGGCTACCAATCTGTACCTATAGCCTTTTTCGTAACCCATCGCCTCACTTTCAAGTGTCTGTAAATCATGCCATTAGCAAGGCAATTTATTACTTTCCCAAACAACTATCGTTTTGACCACTAAACAAACAGTTACACAAACATATTTTGGCATTAAATCTTCCTCTACTTCTCTGCTTCTCAAGGGCGGAAACGCTTTTAAAATTGGGTCTACCGTTCTCGAGGGAGAGCGATTTAAGAAACCAATCACCTGCTCTTCACTAACAGCTCTCTGTGTCAATTCTGATATTCCAAAACGGAACCGTTGGCTAGGATACTCGCAGACGCTGCAGGGCCAAAATCATGAGGAGACACTCCTCCTACACCGTTTAAGCTAGAAATGCCGTTCCAATATCAACAAATTCGCAACGGTCTCGATCAAGTTGTTTGTATAGAATTTTGGATATCTGTTTTTCACTTTCTTGTCCTCTTTATGTCCTCCTTCCGCTTTCATTGGATCTCTCAAGAAACTCAAGTGCCCCATTGTGACATCATCACTTCCAAGTGACATTCTTTGTAAGTGAAATCAAGCAATTTTTGACACAAATCAGCTAATAAAACCACTTTGAAACCACTTAGACAAGACATGTCAAGTGTTCCAGCTTCATCTACTTCTCTGCTACTCAAATCTGGAGTTTGGAGGCAAAAATGATATTCGCATCAAAAGTTACAGGAGTTTAAGTAACAGCACCAACATCAGTTTCTGTAACATTTTGGCAAGCAGTGTCTATTTTGACCAATACTGCAACAAGTTAGACAAGAAGTTAGAGTGAATGGGATATTCGTCTACTTCTCTGCTATTCATAGCTGTGTGCAGAATCAAAATATTCCATACGTTACTTACGGTACAGCTGATTTTGTAACTGCATTACCACGTGTTTTTCAACCTTCCCAAACAACGGTCGTTTTGACCACTTTCGGAGCATTTTTGAGGAAAAAAGCTCCGCAAGCTAAAATCTTCCCCTGCTTCTCTGCTCTTCATAGAAAAGGGCGGATTTCAAATCGGGGCTACCAATCTGTACCTATAGCCGTTTTCGTAACCCATCGCCTCACTTTCAAGTGTCTGTAAATCATGCCATTAGCAAGGCAATTTATTACTTTCCCAAACAACTATCGTTTTGACCACTAAACAAACAGTTACGCAAACATATTTCGGCATTAAATCTTCCTCTACTTCTCTGCTTCTCAAGGGCGGAAACGCTTTTAAAATTGGGTCTACCGTTCTCGAGGGAGAGCGATTTAAGAAACCAATCACCTGCTCTTCACTAACAGCTCTCTGTGTCAATTCTGATATTCCAAAACGGAACCGTTGGCTAGGATACTCGCAGACGCTGCAGGGCCAAAATCATGAGGAGACACTCCTCCTACACCGTTTAAGCTAGAAATGCCGTTCCAATATCAACAAATTCGCAAAGGTCTCGATCAAGTTGTTTGTATAGAATTTTTGATATCTGTTATACTGTTTCCGTTTCTCACTTTCTTGTCCTCTTTATGTCCTCCTTCCGCTTTCATTGGATCTCTCAAGAAACTCAAGTGCCCCATTGTGACATCATCACTTCCAAGTGACATTCTTTGTAAGTGAAATCAAGCAATTTTTGACACAAATCAGCTAATAAAACCACTTTGAAACCACTTAGACAAGACATGTCAAGTGTTCCAGCTTCATCTACTTCTCTGCTACTCAAATCTGGAGTTTGGAGGCAAAAATGATATTCGCATCAAAAGTTACAGGAGTTTAAGTAACAGCACCAACATCAGTTTCTGTAACATTTTGGCAAGCAGTGTCTATTTTGACCAATACTGCAACAAGTTAGACAAGAAGTTAGAGTGAATGGGATATTCGTCTACTTCTCTGCTATTCATAGCTGTGTGCAGAATCAAAATATTCCATACGTTACTTACGGTACAGCTGATTTTGTAACTGCATTACCACGTGTTTTTCAACCTTCCCAAACAACGGTCGTTTTGACCACTTTCGGAGCATTTTTGAGGAAAAAAGCTCCGCAAGCTAAAATCTTCCCCTGCTTCTCTGCTCTTCATAGAAAAGGGCGGATTTCAAATCGGGGCTACCAATCTGTACCTATAGCCGTTTTCGTAACCCATCGCCTCACTTTCAAGTGTCTGTAAATCATGCCATTAGCAAGGCAATTTATTACTTTCCCAAACAACTATCGTTTTGACCACTAAACAAACAGTTACGCAAACATATTTCGGCATTAAATCTTCCTCTACTTCTCTGCTTCTCAAGGGCGGAAACGCTTTTAAAATTGGGTCTACCGTTCTCGAGGGAGAGCGATTTAAGAAACCAATCACCTGCTCTTCACTAACAGCTCTCTGTGTCAATTCTGATATTCCAAAACGGAACCGTTGGCTAGGATACTCGCAGACGCTGCAGGGCCAAAATCATGAGGAGACACTCCTCCTACACCGTTTAAGCTAGAAATGCCGTTCCAATATCAACAAATTCGCAAAGGTCTCGATCAAGTTGTTTGTATAGAATTTTTGATATCTGTTATACTGTTTCCGTTTCTCACTTTCTTGTCCTCTTTATGTCCTCCTTCCGCTTTCATTGGATCTCTCAAGAAACTCAAGTGCCCCATTGTGACATCATCACTTCCAAGTGACATTCTTTGTAAGTGAAATCAAGCAATTTTTGACACAAATCAGCTAATAAAACCACTTTGAAACCACTTAGACAAGACATGTCAAGTGTTCCAGCTTCATCTACTTCTCTGCTACTCAAATCTGGAGTTTGGAGGCAAAAATGATATTCGCATCAAAAGTTACAGGAGTTTAAGTAACAGCACCAACATCAGTTTCTGTAACAGTTTGGCAAGCAGTGTCTATTTTGGCCAATACTGCAACAAGTTAGACAAGAAGTTAGAGTGAATGGGATATTCGTCTACTTCTCTGCTATTCATAGCTGTGTGCAGAATCAAAATATTCCATACGGAACTTACGGTACAGCTGTTTTTGTAACTGCATTACCACGTGTTTTTCAACCTTCCCAAACAACGGTCGTTTTGACCACTGTCGGAGCATTTTTGAGGAAAAAAGTTCCGCAAGCTAAAATCTTCCCCTGCTTCTCTGCTCTTCATAGAAAAGGGCGGATTTCAAATCGGGGCTACCAATCCGTACCTATAGCCGTTTTCGTAAACCATCGCCTCACTTTCAAGTGTCTGTAAATCATGCCAGCAGCAAGGCAATTTATTACTTTCCCAAACAACTATCGTTTTGACCACTAAACAAACAGTTACACAAACATATTTTGGCATTAAATCTTCCTCTACTTCTCTGCTTCTCAAGGGCGGAAACTCTTTTAAAATTGGGTCTACCGTTCTCGAGGGAGAGCGATTTAAGAAACCAATCACCTGCTCTTCACTAACAGCTCTCTGTGTCAATTCTGATATTCCAAAACGGAACCGTTGGCTAGGATACTCGCAGACGCTGCAGGGCCAAAATCATGAGGAGACACTCCTCCTACACCGTTTAAGCTAGAAATGCCGTTCCAATATCAACAAATTCGCAAAGGTCTCGATCAAGTTGTTTGTATAGAATTTTTGATATCTGTTATACTGTTTCCGTTTCTCACTTTCTTGTCCTCTTTATGTCCTCCTTCCGCTTTCATTGGATCTCTCAAGAAACTCAAGTGCCCCATTGTGACATCATCACTTCCAAGTGACATTCTTTGTAAGTGAAATCAAGCAATTTTTGACACAAATCAGCTAATAAAACCACTTTGAAACCACTTAGACAAGACATGTCAAGTGTTCCAGCTTCATCTACGTCTCTGCTACTCAAATCTGGAGTTTGGAGGCAAAAATGATATTCGCATCAAAAGTTACAGGAGTTTAAGTAACAGCACCAACATCAGTTTCTGTAACATTTTGGCAAGCAGTGTCTATTTTGACCAATACTGCAACAAGTTAGACAAGAAGTTAGAGTGAATGGGATATTCGTCTACTTCTCTGCTATTCATAGCTGTGTGCAGAATCAAAATATTCCATACGGAACTTACGGTACAGCTGATTTTGTAACTGCATTACCACGTGTTTTTCAACCTTCCCAAACAACGGTCGTTTTGACCACTTTCGGAGCATTTTTGAGGAAAAAAGTTCCGCAAGCTAAAATCTTCCCCTGCTTCTCTGCTCTTCATAGAAAAGGGCGGATTTCAAATCGGGGCTACCAATCTGTACCTATAGCCGTTTTCGTAACCCATCGCCTCACTTTCAAGTGTCTGTAAATCATGCCATTAGCAAGGCAATTTATTACTTTCCCAAACAACTATCGTTTTGACCACTAAACAAACAGTTACGCAAACATATTTCGGCATAAAATCTTCCTCTACTTCTCTGCTTCTCAAGGGCGGAAACGCTTTTAAAATTGGGTCTACCGTTCTCGAGGGAGAGCGATTTAAGAAACCAATCACCTGCTCTTCACTAACAGCTCTCTGTGTCAATTCTGATATTCCAAAACGGAACCGTTGGCTAGGATACTCGCAGACGCTGC